>NC_057389.1:45196169-45266863 GCF_019320065.1 Cervus canadensis
AAAAAAGTGGGAAAGAAAAATAGAAATAACTCAATCGGAGTTGAATGGTTTTACTTGATATTCAGCCTTTGGGGATAAATAATGTACAGGTTGTGCATTATTACAGCTAAAGGCCAAGTAGAGAACAACCAGGATCAGAGGGAAGCATCATCCCCTGCCTATTCTGAGCTCTTCAGTGAATGGTTTTGCCTTTGGAACAAAAACAGGCAATGTCCAAAGGCATTTGCCTAAGGAGGCTTGGATTTTTAACTGTACTTTGCCACCTGGAGAAGTAAACTATATCAGGATTCTCTACAGAAGAAGCCCTGCAGATAAGGAAAATATGAAAGACTCAAGAAAGATGAAAACTTCAGTAAATCAAAACTTATTCCTCATGCTCTTACCAATTCTTGAAAAGCATGGAATTCTCTTAACTCCTAAATTTCTCTCTTAATGACACCTGCTCCACCTGCTCTACTTTTAAAAGGTGTCCAGAATCTGACCCTAAAGCTGTCCCTTTAGTCCAAGCCACCATCATCTCTCACTGGACTATGACAATGGTTTCTGAACCCGTCTCCATTTTCTATTCTTTCCCCCCCTACAATCTGTTTTCCATGTAATAGCTACAGAGATGGTTCAAAATCCTATCAAGTGATGTCATTCCTTCACTCAGATTCCCTCAAAGTCCTCCCATTCACTCAGAGTTTCTTTTTTAAAAAGGTTGCCTGCATGGTGGTTTAGTTGCTAGGTCATGTCCGACTCTTGCGACCCCATGGTCTATAGCCTGCCACGATCCTCTGTCCATGGGATTCTCCAGGCATGAATACTGGAGTGGGTTACAATTTCCTTCTCCAGGGGCTCTTCCTGACCCAAGGATTGAAATTGGGTCTCCTGCATTGCAGACAGATTCTTTACCATCTGAGCCACCAGGGAATCCCTAAATTCTCTCTTTCCTGTTTGGCCTTCTACTGCTATTCCGGCTTCTTCACTCGTCCACAAACACGCCAAGCGCCCACATCAAGACTTGTATACCTCTTTCTCTCCCTGGGGTGCTCTCCTCCTAAGTAACATCCTGAGTTACTAGCTCACCTTATTCATGCTATAATAAAATAGTAAGGTATTAAGATTAGCATGTCCCAAATGAATAATTCTGAAAGAGTAACCCATCCCTACTATCACTCTCTTCCCATCTTGCTATTTATTCCACAGCATTTATCACTGTTTGATAGAGTGAATATATTATTCTCAATTACCTGTTTCCCCCTACCAGACTGAAGGACTAACACTGTGGTTTGTTCTCTGCTATATCTTCAATGTCCATTATATATACTTAGTACAGTTTTGTTGAATAAATACTACCAGAGTCAGTTTTAGGAAATGAAATGTAATAGACTCACCAACCATGTAATACAAAAATCCATTTTAAGATATTGCTGTTCATTGACTTGACGCTAAAATGAGATGCTAAAAACCTGAAATGTTTATTAATGCACACATCAATGTGGAATGAAATCTATAATATTAAACACATTCTAAGTTATTGGATTTTACAAACTCTATGTTGCTTTTTATTAAAGGTAGAAGATGAATTGCAAATGCCAAGAAAAAATAAAAAATAAACGAAACTGAGCCCTGCTACTTTAAACAGATACTTCATTAAAAAAAAAAAAAAAAAAACTTTCTCCTCACTAAAGGTAATGGTCAAAATTTAATATAGAGTTATGCTGGAGCTAGCATATCCACTCATCTCTTTTCATTCAGTACAGTCACTCAGTCATGTCTGACTCTCTATGACCCCAGGGACTGCAGCACACTAGGCCTCCTTGTCTATCACCAACTCCCAGAACTTGCTCAAACTCATGTCCATTGAGTCAATGATGCCATCCAACCATCTCATCCTCTGTGGTCCCCTTCTGCTGCTGCTTTCAATCTTTCCTAGCATCAGGGTCTTTTCCAAGGAGTCAGTTCTTCACATCAGGTGGCCAAAGTATTGGAGTTTCCGTTTCAACATCACTCCTTTCAATGAACACCCAGGACTGATCTCCTTTAGGATGGACTGGTTGAATCTCCTTGCAGTCCAAGGGACTCTCAAGAGTCTTCTCCAACACCACAGTTCAAAAACATCAATTTTTCAGCACTCAGCTTTCTTTATGGTCCAACTCTCACAACCATACATGACTACTGGAAAAACCATAGCTTTGACTAGACGGACCTTTGTCAGCAAAGTAATATCTCTTCATTTTTAATATGCTGTCTAGGTTGGTCATAACTTTTCTTCCAAGGAGCAAGTGTCTTTTAATTTCATGGCTGCACTCACCATCTGCAGTGATTTTGGAGTCCAAGAAAATAAAGTCTCTCACTGTTTCCATTGTTTCCCCATCTATTTGCCATGAAGTGATGGGACCAGATGCCATGATCTTAGTTTTTTGAACATTGAGTTTTAAGCCAGCTTTTTCACTCTTCTCTTTCACTTTCATCAATTTAGTTCCTCTTAGCTTTCTGCCATAAGGGTTGTGTCATATGCATATCTGAGGTTATTGATACTTCTCCCGGCAATCTTGATTCCAGCTTGTACTTCATCCAGTCTGGCATTTCACATGATGCACTCTGCATATAAGTTAAATAAGCAGGGTGACAATATGTAGCCTTGACGTATTCCTTTCCCAATTTGGAACCAGTCCACTATTACATGTCAGGTTCAAACTGTTGCTTCTAGACCTACATACAGATTTCTCAGGAGGCAGGTAAGGTGGTATGGTATTCCCATCTCTTGAAGAATTTTCCACAGTTTGTCATGATCCACACAATCAAAGGCTTTAGCATAGTCAATGAAGCAGAAGTAGGTGTTTTTCTGGAATTCTCTTGCTTTTCTATGATCCAGCAGATGTTGCCCATTTGCTCTCTGGCTCCTCTGCCTTTTCTAAATCCAGCTTGAACATCTGGAAGTTCTCAGTTCATGTACTGTTGAAGCCTAGCTTAGAGAATTTTGAGCATTACTTTACTAGCATGTGAGGTGAGTTCAATTGTGCAGTCGTTTGAACATTCTTTGGCATTGCCTTTATTTGGGACTGGGATGAAAACTGACCTTTTCCAGTCCTGTGGCCACAACTGAGTTTTCCAAATTTGTTGGCATATTGAGTGTAGCACTTTCACAGCATCATCTTTTAGGATTTGAAATAGCTCAGCTGGAATCCCATCACCTCCACTAGCTTTGTTCATAGTGATGCTTCCTAAGACCCACTTGACTTCACACTGTGTTCCTTATTTGTATTTTATTTAACAAACATGTTAGTCTTATGAAAGCCCTGAAGATTTTGAAAGTGTAAAGTGGCACACAACCAAACTCTTTTAAAATGGTTTCAGATTTAATTTATCATGTGATGGGGGGGGCGTAATTTAACTCATGTTTCTATATATGTTAATGCTTTGACTAAAAGCAACATAGATATTTTTAGATTTTTTAAAATGAGCCAAAAGAAAAATATTAAAGAAATAATAGTAGACGTATTACTTGGATGTGGCAAAAACTGTGAAGGTTGTTTGTGAATTACTCAAGTTTGGAAAATGCTGACACACAGTCTTTCACTTTAGCCTTGCAGAAATTCTGTGAAGAAGATACCATTAATTCCATCTCTCCTTTCAGATAAAATATTAATACTCAGAGAGATGAGGCAAACAACTCAAGGCCTCAGAGCTAATGAACTGCAGAACTGAAACTAAAACCAAGTCTCCCTGACCACAAAGTTAGTATCCTTTCCCGTTACCTACCAGAATCAGAGACCTCTTCTATCTCAAAACCAATAGCGGCTGTCCAAGACTAGACCAGGACTGTAAGCTGGTGACCCATTATCTGCATCTGGCCCACAGAGGGCTCTTGTTTATCCTACCTGGTATTTTTGATAAATGTGAACTCAAAGGAGATTTTTTTTTTTACAAATCAAGAAATTTCATATTAAAAAGTATGTATCTTTCTGGCTTCATTTGAAAATTCCAGACAGACAACAAAAGGTTGTCCAAATCAAAAGTCAGCCAGAGTTGAGTCCCATGGATGTGCACATATTCTGTAGAGAGAAGCAGAATCCCCAGCAGTACAGTTTTGGTCCCTGGCTGGCTGTTATCACAGGCATTTTTGAGCATTGAGACCACTGGATTATAGAAGAATTATCTTATAATCAATTACTTTATAATCAACTTTCTCCTGAAAGTTAAGCAGAGACACTGGATGAAATTCAAACAAGTTCAATAACAGGACCACACATGTTTAGCTCAGGACCTGAGGCAGAATCAGTGCTAAATAATCACTAGAGTACTGCTTTCCAGTCTATTTTTATCCCCCAGCCTTATTGAAAGGGATGTTCTAGGATGTTACAGTATTTCTCAAAGAGTGGTCCATTGATCACTTCCTTCACACTGATCTGGAATGCTTATTTAAAACGAGCATTTTCTAGGTCCCAGGTTGAGATATGTCTGGTTAGATCTTACAAAAGAATAGGGTCTCATCTCTGGACCATCACTGGAATTCAGTCACTTTCAGTTGAAACTGTGCTTCAAGGGATGGCACTTACACAAGAGGCAACATGAATCATGTCCTGAAATTACACAATATGCCAGCCCTAAGTCCCAAGACTGGGTTTCCAGGGTGCCAGAAAAACACCAGAACAAAAGTAAAAACATTTTCAGAAAAGTAAGAAAACTATGGAAGCACACAGATTTCCACGGAGACAGGGCAAAGTCAAATGAAGACAGGACAGGTAAGTCAAACTAAGTAGTCTCCAGCAGCCACAGACAGCAATTCATCATCTACACTAGCAACTGTGAGCAAAGTCTTGGTCCATCAGTCTAATGATCTCATCACAAGGTTAATTCTTCACGTCACTTCAAAATCCTGCCTGTGAAAGTCAATTCCCCAAACACCTCTGTCACATAAGTGGAACTATTCTCTATTTGGAAAGAATGGAAATAATTCCAAGGTGACTAAAGGTCAATTTCAGAATGGAAGGTCAATCCTTCACCAACAAGGGAGGGGGCTCCTCCTCCACCATACCTCAAAAGCCCACGGAATGGGCCATGGCAGAGCCCAGGAACCAGGATGAAGCATTTTGGGATCAGCTGCTAGAAGAGCGGCTGCAAGACCATGAAATTAGACATACAATATCCCCGAGATTCTAGCCTTCCATTTTCTATCTGAAAAATAATAAAAGTCATAACTCCTAGAATTGGGTGCTGCCAATGTGCTGGCCATGGAATAAAGCCTGAGCCGGCTTTTCCATACAGATGGAATTCACCCCCAGTAAGACTAGAGAACTAACAAAATGGGTAAGGCAAGTTACTTACTACCTTTCTGTCATGTGGCTTTCTATCAGTGTCAGCCCTATAGAAGTAGTGAACGTGCTTCTTACCAAAGCTATTTAAATATTAAACAATAACAGCCACACGATTTGTTTGCAGTACAGGGAGCTAGAAAGCAATCTTGTTCCGCACTTGTAAGCACCATGAAGACATCTCAGAGGAATACGACCACACAAAGACTGTCAGATAGTATTATGCAGAACAAATTCCGCTTCTGGCTTGAGTGAACATGCACTGCCCCCTTGTGGTCAAAAGAGGCCACAAGTGATTGTCCACAAAGGACGCAACACCCAAGAAGCCTTGGAAATGGGGGTTCAATCATTTGGCATGATTGATGGTGCTGATTTATGAAGCCATGTTTTCCCTGCTCAGGTGGCAATGGCAGGAACTTGCTGCAGTGATTTTGTCTGACGACATAAACCCCCCCCAAATATACACAGTTACTTTTAGACATGGAACCATCTTCTATGATACTAAATCTTTCATTGACTTATCAGCATTTACTCAATAAATATTAAAAAAAAATAAATAAAAAATAAATATTTATGGCCTACTAAGAGTAAAGAATTTTTCTGGATGTTGAGAATATGGGAAAAAATAGTCTCTGCTCTTACCATGCTCACTGTTTTGTGCGTACTGTGAACATATATATATATGTAATAATCATGACCTTGAGTTTTCTGAATACAAGTGCATCAGGTTCACACTAAATCCTCTTCCCCCAGATGTAGAAAAGAAGACAAGAAGATATGGTCTTGCCCTTAGCCATTCTGCCATTCTAAATCGTAGATTGTGTTGGAAGGGTTTTAAAAGACCACTCAGTAAATCCTTTCATTTGCAGTTGGTAGCAAGACAGAGTTGTGATCAAGAGTACAGAGTTTAGGTTCCAATGTCAAGGATTCACATTCTGGATCTACAACATGTGCAAGGCATGGTAAATCTTCCTGAATCTCCATACCCGATGGAGATATTTAACAGATATCATAAAGTTCAAAATGAACCTATTTTAAAGCAGAAATAGAGACACAGACATAGAGAACAAACATATGGACACCAAAGAGGGAAGAGGGGGTATGAATTGGGAGATGGGGATTGACACGTACACATTACCTTATATACAACAGATAACCAATGAAAACCCACTGCACAGCACAGGAACTCTGCTCACTGCTCTGCGGGGACCTAAATGGGAAGGAACTCCAAAAAGGAGGGGATCATGTGTAAACATGTGGCTGATTCACTTTGCTAGACAGCAGAAACTAACACAACATTGTAAAGCAACTTTACACCAATAAAAATTTTAAAAAAAGAAAAAGGTCAAGAAGTAACACCAATAAAAATTTTAAAAAAAGAAAAAGGTCAAGAAGTAAATTGCCCAGCCAAGCACCTGACAAGGGTGTTTTAGGGAGGTGAAGGGGGTAACCATTCAGAGGTGGCAGCAGAGAGTTGTCCCATAAATGACTCCTCCCATACCCTTGCTTTTCATTTTTATCTAGAGGGGGAAAAATGTGATTTCCACACAGTTGCAGAACAAACAGAACTGTGACTTTTGTTTCACATTGTACATATGTGTGTTTTTGAAAGGTTCAGATGGTCATGGTCACATCTGACCCTCCTTTCACATATCATGGGAGTGTGTCTAGATATCATGCCAGGTCGTCAGGAAGGAGCATGTGAGAATGCTGATGCTGCCCTTAAGGTGACTTACTCAGAATTGGATTCAATAAGTGTTTAAAAAGTCATTCATGCTTTAATAATATTATAGGCAATAATTATTTTGTTATTAATAATTGTGTGTGTGTACTCACTCATGTCCAACTCTTTGCGACCTCATGGACTGTACCCCAAAAGGCTCCTCTGTCCATGGGATTTTCCAGGCAAGAATACTGGAGTGCATTGACATTTCCTTCTCCGGGTGATCTTCCCGACCCAGGGATCGACTTGCGTCTCCTCTATCGCCAGGTGGATTATTTACCACTAGCACCACCCAGGAAGCCCTTATTAATAATTAGTAAGATTTCAATTATTACTACTACTACTACTTTAAACAGATCTAAAATGGCCCTCAGGCAACAAAGAATAGCCCTAAAATCTATGAGCTTAGTTCAGAACATGTTACGCTTGCATCATTTTGGCCATTGTCCCTGAGAAACTGATGGCTCCTGGAGTCAGGACACAAAACAGAAGTAAAACTGCCAGGTCACCATGAACAGCAAGATCAAGGCCACCACAGTTGTGCAGACTCATATTCCTTCTTAGCCTTTAAGGTGGGTGTTTCCATGGTGTATATCATACTATGATGATATAAGCAAGGAACTTCTCATCTATGATTGGCCCCTGTGGTTTTTCAGAAATCAAATGATACGTTCAAGGTGGGTGGGAAACAGCATGCTGGTTTGGGTAAGAAACGCAACCCAGATGGATAGAAAGCACTTGGAGAAAAGGAGGATGTATTTAAGCTGAATTATTCTCATTTTTTGTGCCTCTACAAGTAGTCTACATCAGGAAACAGTTATCCAGTTAATGTAATGAAATGTAGGGCCATAATCATCTTTAAATAGGAGAAGGGAATAATGGAAGAACCTAATTACCAACCTAAAATTCCTACTTGAATTCAGTTAAGTTTTGGTTTTAGCCCCATTTTGAAATCTAACCAACCAGTGACATGGAAAAGTCACTTTTTCTCTATAGCTCCCCTGGGATGATTAATCTCTCCCACCTTCAATTCCAAAGTTGTTCAGCTTTATTTATTTATTTATTTATTTATGATGATTGAAACAAATATCTAGGGATCTAGAACCTAGGAGGAATCACAGATGCTCAACCCCACATTGGCGGGAACCATGAAGGAGGTAATATTGGGCCCTTGACCTTGGGCTTTGGAATCTCTCTTCACTGCTCTCAAGAATCTGGGCCCAGGGCCAAAGCAGAGCCCACCATTATTGCTAGAAAGATGTTGTTGAAGGAAAGGGACAATTGGACAATAGAGAACAGTGTGTAAAAACTTACTCCCACATTTAAATACACTGCTTAAGAAGTTGGCATCATCTATATTTCTGGGTTCTGGGTCTCTAAATCTATTTCATGGCTTAATCTAAGGAGAGCCTTTTTTCAGGTACTATGAACAGAAGTCTGTTCCTCCAAAATTTATCTATTAAAGCCTCCACATGGCTGTATTGGGAAATAGGGCTTTTAGGAGGTAATTAAAGCTCAATGAGGTCATAACAGTGAGGTCCTAATAAAATTTAAAAAATTTGGCATCCTGCAATTCATGGGGTCGCAAAGAGTCGGACACGACTGAGTGACTGAACTGAACTGAACTGAAGAAGAGAAAGAAAGAAATCTCCATACCCACATGCACATGCAGAGAAAAGGTCTGTAAGGACATATGGAGAAGGCAGTCAAGACCTTGAACTTGGACTTCCACGCCTCTAGAACTATGAAAAATAAATGTCTGTTGCTTAAGCCACCCAACTTGTGGTGTTTTGCTATGGTGGCCAAGATGATAAAGATATCAGGTTCATCTCATACACTTGGATGGTGCTTTGACTACTCTAAGCACATTCACTTTTATTTTATGCTCTCGTGGACACTGGGCAATAGAAAAGTTGGGAGTCCTTGACTCTGAAATGTGGGGACATACAAGAGATGTCAAGGGACTTGCCTGAGTTGTGGAGCAGGTGGGAAGCAGTGGACCTTGAAGCCAGCTCCACACCCAGCTCTCCTTCCCAGAAGCAGATGCTCCTGTTCTGAGAATCAGCCTCCTTAAACAGTGAGCATTCTCTCCGAACAAAGGGGCTTTGGTGACACGGTGCTAGCTTCACACTGGTCACCTTTCACCCTACAGCATGTTTCTAATTAGTACAAGAGGGAGGAGGGAAAAGAAATGACACTTTGAAGCTGGGCAGAGGAAGGGAGGGAGACAGAAGGATTCATTGCTTCTCAACTGTCAGGACAGCAATTAAATTCAGGTTGTTGACTCCAACCTTGCTTAGATTATGTGAAATAAATCTACGAACCTGTCCACATTTCTGTTGCCTTTTGCTTCTGTGCGGAAGGCAGGGTGGCTTGAACAACCTGCAAGAGAGAAAGAGTGACTTGTCTTTGGCCAGCAACCAGGCCATGCAGCCCTTGGTTGCTGAGCAAGGTTAAGGCTTTCTAACTTAACTTTCAGTGCTCTTTATCAAAGAGAACCACTCAAACTGTGTATGCATATAGGATTACCTTTGGAGGGAATGAAACCTATGTATTTTGGAAGTAGTTTCAGAGAAAGAGACCCATCTGCTATTCACAAACTCAGGGAGTTTATTATTTTTTTTTCTCCTTTATTTATTTTTTTTTTCAGTGGGTTTTGTCATACATTGATATGAATCAGCCATAGATTTACACGTATTCCCCATCCCGATCCAAACGGAGGATGGGTTTTTTGATCAGTGATGTTGACCTCCAGGTCTGGAATCCCAGGCTCTTGGAGTAGAAATCCTGGGTCCTAGAGCAGGCTCTGACATTCAGTCCCTCTGACTTTGAGTACAATGTATATTTTACCTCTGGGCCTCTCGACCTTAGGTTAAGTCCTGACTCAATCCAACCCCTTCTGGAAGGATGAGATTAGACTGATTCCCTCCCAGGGCTAATTGTCCTTGATTAAGATATGATCTTCCCACTTTCCATGAAAATATGTTCATGTCTAAATATTCTAGGCTTCTTCCCTAATAAAATTGTAGCTGCTAAGTAGCCAGAATTTTCCTCTGGCCTACAGATACCTAGGAGAAGGGAATATTAGCCAATGTAAGTAGAACATACCATGTGCATCCTCAGCTGCTAAGTCCTGTCCGACTCTTTGCAGCCCACAGTCTGCAGCCCACCAGGCTCCTCTGTCCATGGGATTTCCCAGGCAAGAATGCTGGAGTGGGTTGCCATTTCCTTCTCCAGGGGATCTTTCCAACCCAGGAATCGAACCTATGTCTACTGCATTGGCAGGGGGATTCTTTACCACTGAGCCACCAGGGAACCCCACATGTTGTGAACTTTAATGACCACAGATTTTACCTGTACCTGCTCTTTGATGCCTGGAATTCGGTTTGGTGAGAAAAGTCTTAGTGCCCTCAAAGTCAAACCAAGTATTAAAACCCCCAGGAGAGGGAACTCAAAGGCCATCTCCCCAAAATGCAGTGGCTGTTGGCAGAGTGAACTTTGCCAAGTGAAGATACTGAGAAATATCTTGTCATTTCTTGACATCTAGGCTTGGAGGTGTCAGGAGGACCTGGTGCAAGGGGACAAGAAACAGGGGGGGTGTGCACTGTTTTGTCCAACACCAGGCTTGTCTGTCAAGCTTTGCTACCAAGATAAAATTTCATTTTTTGTCTGTAAGAGAAAGAGGAAGCACACAGAGACACTAGCTTCTCATTGGAAGACTTATAACAATGATGATTCCTACCAGAACTATTACAAACATCTAAGGAGATAAGAATCCAAAATACTTTCGATGGTGCTATTTCAATAGAAAGATAATGTTAGACATTTGTAAGGATGAACTGAAAAATTACTAACAAAGTGTACAGAGGACCGGATATGGGTCAGGGACCCTGATAAATGCTTTCCCTTCATTACCTCATTTAACCCCCCATCAGCCTTGTGATAGAAACATTATCTCCTCCCCACCATCAGCATTTTTCAGACAGAAGTTCAGAGACATTAAGTCACTTATTCAAGGAAAGCACTGCTGATAAATTATGAGTCCAGTGTTCAAGTAAGCTTTTCTGATTTCAGAAACTTCCTTTTTAATTAACTAAACCCTATAATGTGAGAGTGTTCCCCATCACTGGACAGGTCCAGGAGACTGGAGAAACAAGTGTCATGAACACTGAATGTGACATTTCTCTTTAAGGTTGGAGTCAATCTATAGAGACTTCTAAGGCTATTCTTAGAAGGCAGATTCTACAGACACAGCCAGTGGTTTAAATGCCAGCTGAACTTTACTTCCAGGGCATTCCTTAACATCCGAGGTGTTAAACAGTCAAAGATGAGCTGATTTCTCCAAGAAGACTGTCTTTCCTCTGGCAAGAATGTACCTTCTATCTACTTGGTTGGAAACTGCAGAACAAACCCTCGGTGTTTCAGAATGTGCATTTGTTCTTCCTCATCCTATTACTCGGGCTTTCCTGATGGCTCAGTGCGTAAAGAATCCACCTGCAATGATTCCTTACCTTGCAGGAAACGCATGTTTGATCCCTGGGTTGGGAAGATCCCCTGGAGAATGAAATGGCAACCCACTTCAGTATTCTTGCCTGAAAAGTCCCATGGACAGAGGAGCCTGATGGCCTCCAGCCCAAAGGGTCACAAGGAATTGGACACGACTAAGCACTCAAGCATGCACATGTCCACTCACAGTCAGATCCTCTTTATTTGGTGCACTCCACCGTGGCTTATGGTGCTCAATCCCCATGCCCTCTCATTAACCCAATTTTTTCTCCCATGACCTGTAACAAAACCATGACTAATATCACTTCCTCGGCGCTGTGCTATGGGCCCTGAATATCTGCCTCTAGTTAATGAGAACAAAAGGTAATTAAATCACCCAGGTACCATTGCTTCTGTGTAAAAGGCTATTGTTAATATTTTTAGAAGCTCTAAGATTAATCTTTATAGAATAGGAAATGTGCCTTTGGATGGAATGAGAACATCCACATCCGCCTAGCTTCTGTTCATGGCCTGATTTTAATAAGCAGTCATTTACCCAGTATCTACTGTGTGTGCAGGCCTGTGCTTAAATTAATAAACTGTAAAAATTACAGAGGGGACTCATTATTTCCCTGATATGGATGGGAAATAAACTATTATTCATAAGTGAATTCTCCTTAATTAAAATGTATTCCTTTGACTCCCAAACTTTTCTTTTTTCAAAGTAGCCCCTTTTTTTCCTATAAAATTTCTGTAATGAGTTAAATATTTCTTCATCTACTGGAACAGAGTATATATGTAATTAGATAATCTTGCTACTTATAACTTAAGAGTCAGGCACAAAAATTAGTAAGCAACACTAGGACACATGAATGCTCTTAAGGATCCAACATGCTTTTGCCTTCATGTTAAATGTCCCACAAAGTGCTATGATTTTGGAAATCTTGAGCCTTTTATATGTTTATGTGTTTTCTACCACCACCCACCTACACACACATACCCTCATACCAACACAAATATTATTTAACTGATCAACTGTTTGGGTCTCTGTCATTAGCTACGCATTTTAAATTATACTTCACATCATTTAAGTTCTGAGCACTATGTATGGCAGTTTATCTGCAACTGTGGCTGACCACAATTCTTCCCATCGATAGGCAGATCTGTTTGAATCTGAGTCAACCCTATTCTGCTTTGATGAACAGAATTCTCCAGAGGCGATGCTATGTCGGACCCCAGGTCTGACACTTACTCTTTCACTCTAGGAAGCCAACCTCCATGCTGTAAAGAAATTCAGAACAGACTACCAGATAATGAGAGGCCAAGAGAAAAAAGTAAGAAAAAAGTAAGGCCTACAAGCTGGAAGGTCTTCCAGGACACTGCAGCCACGTCACGTGCGCTCAGCTGACGTGAAACAGGTCCACCCAGCTGAGCTCAGGAAACCTCCGATTTATGAAAAATTCTCCAGTCACTTAGTTTTGGATGGTAAGAAATATTTTGAAATCATATATAATGAGAATGAAGCAGCGCCGTGTATACATTTGGGTCACACTGTACATTAAACATATTATATTTAGTAACAGATTCTGATATCTATTTAAATAGTGAGAAAGCAAATTTTCTCATCTTTCTAGTTATGATTATAAAGGTGATGGTATTAGATGAATGAAGAACTATTATTAAGTGGAGGAAAGTCTTTTCTCAAAAGGTGTCTAAGGAAAAGATGCAAAGGTAAGGCTGAATGCAGTATGAGGCAAGACGGGAAGATGAGCCTGGTAATAACATCAAAACATTCATGTTAGGAACCAAAATTAAGGGTTAAAAGGGGTTCGTAAGAAGATGTAAATAACAAAGGAGCATAGGAGGATCTACAAGGTAGCTGAGAACTTTCTCTGTGAGTGAAAGTTGCTCAGTTGTGTTCGACTTTTTGCGATCCCATGGAATAGTCCATGGACTTCTCCAGGCCAGAATACTGGAGTGAGTAGCCATTCTCTTCTCCAGGGGATCTTCCCAACCCAGGGATCGAACCCGGGTCTCCCGCATTACAAGAGGATTCTTTACCAGCTAAGCCACCAGGTGTGTTTTTTAAACAAAGGAATGTCAACTCTAACCATGAGGTTAATTATACAAGAATAGCTGTTACATCCTTTGCTGGGACTAACTTGAAGTTTATAATTGTGTTGAAAGGGTTTTATAAACTCTCAAAAAGCTCACAGATAAACTGGAAAGAGTGTAAAGTAGGTTATGTTCCATTAATTTACTCAACCAATATTTATTGAGTACCTCTTCCAGATGATAGAAATACATCAGTGAAATGCACAGCCAAACAGCCCTCTGTTTTTGAAGACTGCATTCTAGCTGGGGGAGAGAAATAATAAGCCTAGTAAGTAGGTGAATTTTAGATAAGACCTATGGAAAGAAAACATAACAGTGATAGATCAAAAGAGCTGTGGGGAAGTGATAATTTTAAATTGGGTGATAAAGACAGACCTCATTGAGAAAGGGGCATGTAAGCACAGATCTGAAAGAGGTGAAGGAGGGAACCATGTGGAAGTTCTGTAGGAGAGTGCAGTGTGTCTAGCCAAGAAAACAGCTCCTGAAGAGGTCATAAAGTGGGAGCAGGCCTGGGCTGAGTGAGGAGCACAGAGGACAGGGTGGCCAGAGTGGGACGGATGAGAGGCAGCAGCCTAAGACAAAGCGGCACGGTAGCAGGGGACACATCCTGTTCTTCAGTCCATCCTAAGCACTTAGGCTTTTCCTCAGTAAAAGCAGCAGCCTTTGGAGGCTTGGACAGAGGATGGATAGGACTACTTTTCCAAAACACCATTCAAGCTACCATGCAGTAGCTTGAATGTAGTCACAGAAGAACAAGGGCTAAGTCGGTGAACTTGTTTAAGAGGTTATTTACTTGATCCAGTGGAGAATTAATAGTCTCTTAGGTCAGATGTACACACACACATACACACACACACACTGACCCACTAATGACTAGAATTTTGAAAGACTTGGGGAAGAACTAGTCATGGGATCATAAATATGAAGTGTCTTACCCTGAGGCTTCTGGACCTTGGACAGATACCTGCAAGGTGAGATTCTAGGGGACTCAAGAGCCCTGCTCACCCCAGCAGCCTTGTCTGTCTTTGGATGCTTCCTGAAACTTCAGGAAAATTTTCTTCTTCTTTAGGATCTTCTTCTTTTTCTTTAGGATTCAATTCCAATTTAGATGTGAATTACCCAGAGGACCTGAACTCTATAGATCTTTGTCACTTACACATACATTTGAATGAAGAAACTGAGAAAACTGCTGCTGTAGATAAAGGGGTCAGGACTTTCTCTACACTTGTCCTAAGGGAAACACTTCCTTTTATGTGGAAGCTGAAGAAAACGTGGTTATAAAAGAAAAAAAGTGTGACTAATAAATACAATTGCCATTGGCACACGTTGGGTCACAGAGAAGACTTCATTTTGGTCGGCCGTGAAAGAAAGAGAGGAGAAAGGCAGGGCCTGTGAGAGGTAAAGCACCCCGTTCTGCAGTGCGCATTGGAATCACAAAACAGTAACAGTGAATTTGTGGTGTGTGTATATGTGTACATAAAGGGATCAAGGGGTGTGCAAAGAAGCTGATGGGACAGAAAGCGCATGAGTGGGGTAAAACACTATAGGGTGTTCTCAAGACAAGTAGTAGAGGCAGCTAAGCCAGACTGAGAGATGAGGAAGAGGTTGTCAGGATGAGAGTCTCTAAACTGAGATCTGAAGAATGAGCAGACATTTAATAGGAGGGAGTAGAGATGGGAAGGAATGTAACACTCCAAGCAAGGGCAAAGCCCTTGAAGTGAAAAAGAGGAGAGTCGGCTGTTTCAAAGAAACAGAAGAGGTCATTTGCAGAGACACGGATGGACCTAGAGATTGCCATACAGAGAGAAGTAAACAAGAAAGAGAAAAATAAATATCATATATGGATGCATATACATGGAATCTAGACAAATGGTATCTTATTTGCAAAGCAGAAACAGAGACACAGACATAGAGAAAAACATAACAGACGGACACAAAGAGGGCAAGGGAAGGGGTGGGATGAACTGGAAGATAGGGATTGACACATAAAAACCGTTGATAATATGTATAAAATAGACAACTAAAGAGAACCTACTGGCTAGCACAGGAACTCTATACTCAATGCTCTGCGGTGACCTAAATGGGAAGGAAATCCAAAGAGGAGGAGATATCTCTATACACATAGCTGATCCACTTCACTCTACAGCAGAATCTAACACAACACTGTATAGCAATTATACTCCAATTGAAAAAAAGAAAGAAGAGGTCACTGTGCCATGATGGAGATGGGGATTGGGCAAGAGAAGTAATGGGAGAGACATGGTCAAAGACTTAAAAGTTAGAGGCAAAGGCAATGGGAGCAATTGAAAAGCTTTCTGTAAGGGACAGTCAGGGCTAGATTTACGGCTTATATGACTTTGTCTGTTGCTGTGAGCAGACAGTCCACTACAGCTATTGACCTGCTGTCATCCAGGAAAAAGATGATGGTGGTCTAGAGAGTGAAGACCCCCCAAAGTTAAGATATTTAGAAGTACTTAAGAATGTACTCACTCACTACATATGGCAGAGAAGTGGGAGAGGGAACCTGCGATGGTGGCCAAATTTCTTTCTGTAATAAATACATACCCTTTATCAAACTTCACTCAACTCATATTTTTAAAATGACATTTCAGATTTTAAAGATTAAGCAGTATACAGTGGAAAGAGCAAAACACACAGAGTCGGGAGACCTGGATTCTATTCTCAATTCTGCCATAGACTGTATAACCTCACCCTGCTACATGAACTAGGAAATACATTGATCTTTGAAAAACAGAAGGCTTCCGCTTGCCGATGGGAGCCAGGCTGCTGCTGCAGACAGGGGAGCCATCTCTCTCCCTGACATTCTGGCAGAGGGCCATATAATACACTGATTCCATTTGGCAGCAGCAAAGTAGTTAATGAAAACTCCTCTTTCAAGATGTGACATGTTCCGCGTGAGCTGTCAGAAGGAAAGTTTACATAATGAAGAGAACTGGCATGGATCAAAGCCATCTGGAACAGCCCAGTTTCCCTTGGGGCATCTCATGACTGGGGAGTCCTTCTGAGGGGAAAGCAGGGATGAATTCTGGTTCTGTCAATGGCTAACCAAAGGGATTAGCTCATAGGACTCAAAAAGTTGAGATCAGAGGTTTGATTTTTAGGGAATCAGTGAATGTAATGTTTCCTGGTGTGTTATTTTTTGGATAGAGGACACAGAATGCATTCACTGTAATTCCAGCAATAAACAGCCCCCCGTTTCAAGTTTCTGCCTCCTCCATGTCTCTTCCATGGTTCAGGTAACACAAGCACATAGGTGGCACTCCATTGCTCGAGTCCGCATAAGTGGTTCTGGGTGGGCATGAGACACATGTGAGTCCAGACAGAGAAAAATCTCTTTTCTGAAAATTCCGTGGTCAAGGTGCTCCCCTCTCCAACCATCCTCCCTACCTCCCCCTGCACTCTCCTCACTCTAGATCTGCACCTGGAAAGATACAATTCTAGGAACCTACTCACACTTCTCCAACGACACTGACAGGTGTAGCCAGTGGCAGAATTGAGACTAGAATCCAGATTTCCTGACTGCCACACCTGCGTCCTTTCCACTGTGTTACTGTATCTTTAAAATATGGAAGGGTCTTTTGTAAATATAAGTTGAGTAAGTACATGAGAAAGAGGGCTTATTTCTTTCTTGATGGAACCAATCAAGAGAACAAGGAGAGGAGTGACAGGTCGTGACTTCATTCTTTGAGCCCTCTCTGGACTTCTTAGCTATAAGAGTCGGTAAACTCATGCTGATCTTTAGACCATGATGTGTTACAGTTTGGTTGCTTGTAATACAAAGATTTCTAACTGACACGTAGACTCTTTCCTTCTCTAAGTCGGAAGACTTTTCTCAAACTAATCCATGATTTTACTAGCACACGACACTGGATGTTCACACAGAGGTAGAGGAGAATCCATACCATTCTTCCCTCCATCAAGAAGAGGGGCAGATGGTGCAACAGCCTGTCCTCTGACTGCAAGTTCTGTCCACATTTCATCCACGCTCCCAAGGCACAAAGTATGCGGCCTCGGGGTTCCCTTAAGTAAGGGACAGGTAAAGTTCCATCCCACAAACTTCTCACAGGGCTGCTGGGGGTATGAAATTATATCACATTTGTGAAAGAATTCTGGTAGGTCTAAAGCCTGATACAATGACTGGCTCAAAAGATGTACACTTATTTATATGCTTTTAGTATCACAATGAGTTAGGAAAAACAATCTGCCAACGTAGAGTACATGAATATGTGTGGTGCTGTAATAGGCAAGTTGAAAAAGTTAAAGACATTCAAGTGAATGTTAGCCATGGGATTAAAAATTAGCACATCTATAATGCACACTGCTATTTTAATGAAAAGTTCTATTTTTACAGAAGAAAGCATATAATGACATTTTACTTTTTTTTTTTTTTTTTAATCAGTTAGTGGTGATTCCCTGGGCTCCAGAACCTAAACTAATGTACCATGATAGTACAGAGAAAAAAATGTGCATGAACATTGCCCCCAGAGGAATCTACATTCTATAATGCAAGTTCCTGACAATTTTTAAAATCAATGAAGCTGACAGAAGTGACAGCTGAAAAACACAGCTATTTGCCAGCACCCCCTACCATGGGCATTTCATCTGCATAATGACTGCATCTCCCTGCATACATCACTTATCTCTAAAGTCTGAATATCTATACACTCAGAAAAGAAAATCCAAACTAAGGACTGACAGCTTTAAAAACAGTCAGGTTATTTTTAAGTCAATTTCTTATCCTTTTCTTTATCTCCCTCATGTTTCCTCCCAAAAGCTTTCAGGAAGTGTTTCCCGACCTCATCAGCTAGCTTCTTTCTAGCAATATTAAAATAGAATAGTTTTCATCCTATTTTTAGTCATTTATAATTGTTTACTCTTATTAAAATAACATTTCTTGGGACTTCCCTGGTGGTCCAGCGGTTAAGACTCCCCACTTCCAGGGCAGGGGGATATGGATTCGATCCCCAGTTGGGGAGCTAAGATTCCCACATGCCTTGTAGCCAAAAAAGCAAAATATGAAGGAAAAAAATAGAAGCAATATTGTAACGAATGAAATAAAGACTTAAAATTTTCTTCTTAAATAGTATTTAGTTTATTATATGTCTTGCATGTATGGACCTTGCCTAACTGTTTCAAGAGAAGAAATATTTTCCTAGTGAATCACCTAGTAGAGAAGGCAGATGATCAAATGTGATGGGTTGATAGTGTGAGGTGCTCTGGCAATTTAGTTCTATTAAAATGCATGTATTAGGAAGTGACCACTGGACTGGAAAACAAGGGCCAGGCATGCCTCAGGAGATAGCATGGTACACTTGATGGAACTGACATGGACACTGCCTGATTTCTGCATGATAAGGCTCTTGCATCCCCCCAACCCCCAGCCTCCACTTATCCACACTATTCTCACTTAGCAAGTCCCAGCCACTCTTCTTCAGTCCCTCCCACAGGCCAAGCAATTCCTTTCTTTATGGACTTTTTCTCTTTTCTGTTCCCCAGGAACCTTTTTCTAACTGCTCTTTCCTGTCCTTCAGGTCTCAACTTAAAGGTGGTGACGAGTTTTATCACAGCATCCTTTAAAATACATCCTCTCCCATTTTTTTTTTCACTTAGGATCTCATGTATTTGTTTCACAGCATCCAAAATAATTCCTTATTTAAAATGCATTATTTGTTTATTTAAAGTTATTTCTTAGTTGTTTATCACTTCTCCTAGAACTATGCTGTACAACTCAAAAGCCACACTAATTTAAATGAATTAAAATTGTTGTTTGTTCAGTTGGTAAGTCATGTCCTACTCTTCATGACCACATGAGCTATAGCACGCCAGACTCCTCTATCCTCCACTACTCCCAGAGTTTGCTCAGATGCATGCCCATTGAGTCGGTGATGCTATCTAGCCATCTCATTCTCTGCTGCCCCCTTCTCCTTTTGACTTCAGTGTTTCCTGGCATAAATTAAAAATCCAGTTTCTTAGTCATGCTAGTCATGCTTCAATACTCAGTAGCCAAAAGTAGCTGGTGGTACCCCAACAGGAAGCAGATATAGGACAACAGAAAATTATGACATGGTTCTAGAATATAAGCTCTTTAAGACCAAGTTCACCATCTATCTTGTTTGTTGTACTCTAGCACCCATCACAATGCTTAGAATGTGGTAAGCACTCTAATATTTGTTGAATACTTGTACAAATTAAAGAAATAGAAGGATTATCCAATAATGACTAGTAAAGACAAACTTAAATTAAGACTAAGAACCAGAATAGATAGTTGGGGTAGATTATTTGGAAACGATTCAAGCCTAGCCTTAGACAATGTTTGCCATAAAATGCATCATGTGTAGTTACTGTTGATTTATCCCCTCCCCACGCTAGAATATAAGCTCCCTCGGAGCAGGGACTTTTCCTTGTTTGCTACTGTATTATCAACATCTTGAATAGAGCTTCTCTATGGGAAAAAAACACAGACCATTTAGTTCCCTTTCATACCAAGAAATGAAACAACAATTTTTAGAGAAGATTGCATATATTCCCCAAATATCCCACTTGTATCACTGGTCTTCATAATACCTGCCCAGTTTTGTCAATTCTTTTTTTTTTTTTTTTTTTTTATTAGTTGGAGGCTAATTACTTCACAACATTTCAGTGGGTTTTGTCATACATTGATATGAATCAGCCATAGATTTACATGTTTTCCCCATCCCGATCCCCCCTCCCACCTCCCTCTCCACCCGATTCCTCTGGGTCTTCCCAGTGCACCAGGCCCGAGCACTTGTCTCATGCATCCCACCTGGGCTGGTGATCTGTTTCACCGTAGATAGTATACATGCTGTTCTTTTGAAATATCCCACCCTCACATTCTCCCAATTCTTTTTGTTTTTAATCCACAGGTTCCTCCTTGATCTAGGTAGATGCTTCAAACCTCCCTGGAAGCAGATGCAGGACTCCCTCCCCTGAATCCCACTGCCTTTCTCCATTCCACAGTGTGACCCGCATCTTCAGACAGTGGCCTGTGCTCAGCCCTTCCTCTTTTCATATGCATCCATACTGGGCTATCCACTTTTAATTCTAACAAATAGCTGTCACTGTCCAGCTAAGCATGTAATGGCTGCCAATAGGTTCAAGTGTTCCTTCTCCAAGGTGATACGAATCCTGAGCAGGATTCCTTGGAGTTGAATTAACTCTGAATCTTACTGACCTCTCAAGGGCCCAGCTTAGAACTCTTCTTCATGAAGTCTTCCCTTCCTTCCGGAATTAAATGTGAATATGCTTTTGCCTTTAGCCTAAGCACATTTGAAGGAAATCATCTACTTGTAGCCAAAAACTGCCCAAGTACAGCACTCTATAGCCCCTCTCCAACAAAGTAATTTCTTTATACTCTCACCTTTCATGGCAATTCATCTATTCCTCTCCGATGACACATATTACTATCTATCTTGTATTGTAATGATTTATGTCCAGGTCTTATCTCTATAAGGCAGCGATTCATCTTTATATATCATCCAGCCTTACACAGAATAGCATTCAATAAGTGATTTTCACATGAATGAAATGGAGTGCCTTGTGCTGGGTCCATGATATGGATTTGAAATTCTTATCTAATAATTCTGTGTGAAATGTTTGCAAGATGTAGAGAAGAGAGCACGTCTTTTTACCCTAGAAATAGACTATACCAACAGCAACATAGAAAAATTACATGGAATACACAAGGTCTAATATGCTATGATTTTTAAATTACCAAAAGCACCACTCTAGTCTAAAATTTCACTCATACTGACATATCATTATAAGGGCAATAGCTGGGGAAGGAGGAGAAGCCATGTTCTGAGAAAGTGGCACATTTTCATTGTTTGATAATAGGTTAGAATGAAGATATTGCAGAGACTGTGAGGAAAACAAGCATGATAGCCAAGAAAACAGGAGCATGGCAAGGCAGACAGAAAAGCAGTCAAAGGCAGGTGGATTTTTTCAGCTAATTACTCTGTCCCCAAATGACGGCACTGACCCCGTCATCGCTCCAATGCTCCTTCAGTGTTATGACCCACTTCTGGTTAAAGTACCTCAAACTCCTGCATCTGAGACAAATACATCTGAGTTATAGCTTTTTATTTCTAAGAGACCCTCATAAATTGTAAAATCCTTTTCAATGGTTAACATACTGAGATTAATACATGAATAAAGGAAAAAAGCTGTCCACTAAGAAATCCAGTTAAATAACTGGCTCTGTCACCTTTCTGGGGAATCCTGGTGGCTTCTCCTCAGTTGCCTGGTATGCAAACTGAGTGCTATATGCACATACACACAGACACACAGACACACACACAGACACACGGACAGGCACATGTTTATTTTATGTCGCTACATTCAGTACAAAATGTGTAATATATACAAACGAAGGCTACAAAGGACTGTTCTTTTCATAGAAAATTAAAATGATTAGGCAACATATAAAGACCAACTGATTTATATTTTCTATTTTACATACAGGGAAATTGTGACCCAAAGCACAGATATCTTTTCCTAGAAAATGGTTTTTTCATTTCCTTTTCTTCTAGTGTAATTTTCCTATGAGGAATACATCACTTTCACAATTCCAGATTTTGAGACTCAAGAGAAATCATATTTGTTCTCAACTCTCAGATCAGGACTATCCAAGAACAGGGGGAACATTCACAACATTTAACATCTGGATGGCATAAATATCAGCTGCAGACAACTGTAACTGCCCAGGCAAGAACTGAGCAGTATCTTCTCTGCTCGGGAGTAAACACATTAGGCTGCTCCATTCCCACTGGTATAGTGACAGGTGACTGGTTTAGGAATGATCAGGCCATTCCTAAAGAGACACGAGACAAGTCAGGCCAAAGAGTGGAACAAAGACCTTGTGGGACTTATCGAAGACAGACATTCTCTCCCTCTTTGGAGGTTCTTAAATGATCAGAGACAACTAATCATAAAGTGCCTGAGACTCAGAGAAAAGCACCAATACAGAGCGAAGAAGAGCTACAGAGATGGAGAAATATATTTCCTTATAATACTGCTTGTACTCCAGCCAGAATCGACCTGGCACATTTTCAGTATGTGAGCCAACACCCCCCTCTTTTTGCTGAGACCAGTTTAACTTGTTCTTGCAGACAAGTAAGACCTGAATAATAACCAAGATTACCAAGGAAATGTAACAGGGCCAAGATTCAAATCTAACTATGTCTCTTAACTTTAAAATTTCTTTTCATTACGTCAGAGGTTCTCGTCAGGGGAGTGGAGGAAGATGTTAGGTGGAGGAACTTTAAAAAATGTACATTTGCTCTTAACACTTCCCTGCCCCCAAGGAAACCAGAAGAAAGAAAGAATGGGAGTGGGGGTAGCAGAAACATGGAGGGGAAAATATAAGCATATATATTTTGAGAAAGGCCCTCCAGTGACTGACAGATCCTCAGTTCTATAACAACTCTACAATCTCAGGTTGCTTTGTTGCACGGAGTGCCAAGAGCTCAATTATGGTATAGAAGTGGAACTTTGATTTAAAGCACTGCCTTAAGCCTTATGAATCAAATAGCTGCTTTCTGAGCTAGTAACAATGAACAAAGTACAAGGCAATGACCTTCCTCAAAGGAAATGATTGACTTCTGGGTACCTGAAATAAAATTAATTTTTAGAATTGTAGGAAATAAGTGCACAACAGTCATGCTTTTGAAGCAGGAAATTCACCAATGACTATTGGAGGGCCGCTCTGTCTTCTCACAAGCAGAAATGACAAGATCCTCAAAGATGTAGAACAAACAAGAGTTCTGGGTTTGTCAGCTCCTGTACAGATTTCATGTTCTTGGGAACGTTTACATAATTTTGCTTGAATTGCAATAATGCAGGCTACCTTGTTAATAGGCTTCAGACATAATAAAGGAAGTGATAAATTCTCTTTGAGTATTACCTAGAAAAGAAAATGGGGTTTCAAATACGGCTTTGGATTGAAAGGCTGAGGCAGACCTTTAGGCCAGTTCTGAATACTTCATAGTGCCTGTTGGGGATGCAAAATTGAGACCTGTGAAGCCCCATCTGGATGCAGTAGGAAAGGAGGTCATGATCGATGACTGATGTCCATCACAGTCATGGGAAAGGAAAGCAGAGTTTGAGTGCAATTTACTTATCCTCTCTGATTTAAATCATCCACAACTAATAAAGGCCTGCAGTTGTATTTTTCAACTTGTGCAATCTCTCATAGATACACTCTAATAAATAATCTCGTTAGCATCTGGCCATTATTTTTTAGCTAAATAGGGATTAATTGATGTATTTTGAGAAATAACCCTTAAGCTGTGTTGTCTGTATCTGCCAACTGCATCTCTACTGCCCTTTCCAGGGAAACTTCTCCTTCACTATTTCCTACCATCTAGTACAAGTGAAAAGGATGGATGGCAACTGGTAACTTTCACTCTTAGGGAGAAACACATTCTGGGAAAAGCTGTTACATCAGTTAAAACTGTAGGTACTAATTCCATTTCTTCTAAGTACTGGTTGTGCATCCTTGTGTTCATTGGTTGAGCTTTGGGTTCTTCTTCTGTACCACAGAGAGACCTGTTAGCTATGCTGATGCCCACTGGAATAATGTATATGAAAGTGCTTTGGATATTGAGAAGTGCCATGTAATATACAAGTGCTATGAATAGGGGCTATTACTAAGTGAAAATATTCTCGAGAGCTCACTCTGTAACATCAAGAGATCTTCCACAATTACAGGCCCCTAAAGCTCTATTGATTTTAATTATGGTTAAGTAAACTCAATTCTACCACACAGGGTGATAACCCTGGGAAGCAAATATTATGCTGACTCACCTGATGCCTTCAGCCTCGTCACCCTGTTGAGCATTAGTCCAGTCTCCCTCCAGGCTAGTTAGAGCTCTCTTTATGAGCTCCCGTTCTGTCTGCCTTCACCCCCTAATAGATTAGAACTTATTCATGTTATAAATTTCCATCCCATTAATCTGATATTCTCCTCACTCCTGCCCAGGCTTCCACTGTTATCTTGATCTTTAGCCTATAAACACAAGTTCCAAACTCCTCAAACCTCTAACTATGCCCGTCTTCCACTGAATTATCTGAGCAAGTTCAGCATACTCTATCTGAGCATCTAAACCAATGTTTTTTGTCATCATCATTTTATGATCTTTGCATTTCTGTTCCTAAATACTTACATCTTAATTTTGTGTTCTCTTTTTCTCACTCACATCTTTGCCTAATTCTTTTAAAGTATAAAAATAAGAGGTACTTCAGAAGCATTATTTCATTCAATTCTCTTAACAAACCTGTGAGGTTTGTAGGTGAGAAAATGAATACACATAAAGACAAATAAAACTGTCCAAGGTCACAGAAATAGTATGTGATGCAGACAAAATTTAAATCTAGATCTACTTAACTTAGAAGTCATACTCCTTCCAGAGTATCAGGCTATTTTCAAAATCCTCATCCATCTTGCAATTATCTCCATCCTGTTCTTCAGATGACTGTGCCAGAAAGGTTTCTAATGCAATCTGTTCATCATCCAAGAAAGATACACCATTGTTGTAAACAGTATCTAAATACCAGTCAGCATTACTAAAGTTGACCATCAGCCTCTATATCTCTCTATGTATAGCATCTGTGGACTTTGAAAAACAATAAGGAGAAAATTATGGGGTCAGTATCACTGGTCATATAATTAGGACAGAGTAAGACTCTTGCTGGAAAAACCCCATGGACAGAGGAGCCTGCCAGGCTACAGTCCATAGGGTCACAAGGAGTTGGATACAACTAAGTGACTGAACGTACCCATGAGACAATATTAAATGCTTCTATTTTAAAGCTGGAAATGAAGATGCAGGTCAAACCGTTGTGTTTCTCATGGGTTATGTCAGAGGCTTAGAATAGACACTCAATTTGTTCCAAAACTCTGGGCTCCTGGGAAACTACCAGTTTTAAAATTAGAGAAATCAGTTTATTTTCCAACCCCATCATTTGAGAGAGTGAAATTCAGATCAGAAAGGTCAAGTGGTTTACTTACAATTACTGCAGCTAACACTACTCAAAGTGTCAGGCTTGTAATAGAATATAAATCAGCATATATGGCTTCTTTCATCAAGAAAGTTTTGCTACCCCCCGAAAAAAAAATCATTTGAACCAAAAAGTATGCTGAGTGGTATAACTGACTGACATTTTGTGTGTGCTCATTATGGAGTGCAGTCTAGCACTAAGAAGTTTGTGAACTCACAGTCCCTTATTTTAGTAGCATTGACTGCAGCTAAGTTGTTTACACAGGATTGGCAATTCATATCCAGATACCAAACTTAATGCTCTTTCAATTCAACTAGCATTTCCTACACGGCACTCCATGAAGCAGTATTCCTAAAAGGCATTTGGCAATAGGTGTTCCATACTTTCAATAAGTTTGAAAAGCATCTTTCAAGCTCGTTTATTTCTTTTTTACACTCCTGAATCTTGGAGGTTTTACTATGTCCATATTCTCCATAACATTCAGGACAAAAGAAACTATATATCATTCTCCAAAACTCATTGCTCAAACACTCATTAGAATAATTGATCCACATTTTGGATTAAAAGCTACACTCCCCAGGCAGGTTTCTGCTCTACCTTTTCACTCCTGTTTATGAATAAAAGCCTGAACAGCAGAAACCTCTGTAACACAGCCAGAGTTCACACAGTTCCAGGGTCAAGATAAAAATGCTAGCAACAGACAAAGCAAGCAAGCACAAACAGCTCATTTCTCCTTTGGGGAGGCTAGGATCACTTTTTGTTGAGTGAGCTGAGAGTCTGTCTACTCTACGACAAGCACTTTGGTAGAGGACAAAAGCCAAAACACCTTGTTACGGGTCTTGAAAGGCTGTCAATGGCAACTACAGAATTTCTATACACAGGAACATTAAGGGGGCAGTTGGGATGAATGGGGATTTGGGAAGAGTTCAGTGACTTACCCTGAATTTGAGTTTGTATAGAAAAATCATTGTGAGCTGGTATAATTTGTTGAAGGGCAAATTTGGTGGAGTTGAAAGAAATTTAAAGATGACGTCTCCTGAGCAACACCTTAGTTCTGTCATTAGAAACAGGTTTTTTGATGGAAGAGACAGATGACAAAACATTACAATAGGAAGAGGAGCTCTCTAAACAAGGAAAAGCATATTGAGCTCAGGGAAACCAGAAAAGGGAGTGACTCTGGGGACATTTTTATCTACATCCATAATAGAAAAAAAAAAAAATACTTTGAATTACTGTCATACTGACATATGGGGGGAAAAAATAACATGGTATTCTCACTTATGCCCTAGTGAAGGAGACATTGTGTAACAGTCTTTTGGAATAATAATAAAAAAAACAATGTTCCAGATGGATGCTTTCTGTTCTTATTATCAAAACCTCACTATCAGAACTGGGAACACAAAATGTAGGTTCTTATACTGTCACCCTTCAACCAAAATGACCTTGAACAAATCCTTTAATATCTACATGACTCAGCTTATTCATCCATAATTTGGGAGACTTAAAGTACTCAGCTCAAAACACGAGGTTATTTCATAATAACCTCATTTCTTCAATGCCTCTTAGATATTCAGACAGTGATTAAATAATCAGGCTCTTTGCCACTTACTGTTTGTATGACTTTGAACAAATTAATTAGTCTCTCTTGGTCTTATTTCTCTAATTAATAAAATAGATGATGATGATAATAATAATAATAACAACATCTATCCCATATGTTTGGAGAGGATTAAATGAAGTATTTAAAATAGTTAATTGAGTTGCTAGCACCTGGTTACAGCTCAATACATAGCAGAAATTACCAGCGACACTATTAGTTTATTTTTTTTATTTTTTTTTTTATTGAAGGGTAATTGCTTTACAGAATTTTGTTGTTTTCTGTCAAACCTCAACATGAATCAGCCATAGGTATACATATATCCTCTCCCTTTTGTACCTCCCTTCCATCTCTCATCGCATCCCACCCCTCTAGATTGATACAGAGCCCTTGTTTGAATTTCCTGAGCCACACAGCAAATTCCCATTGGCTATTTATTTTACATGTGGTAATGTAAGTTTCCATGGTACTCTTTCCATACATCTCACCGTCTCATGTCCATAAGTCTATTCTTTATGCCTGTTTTCCACTGCTGCCCTGTGAGCATATTATTCAGTACCATTTTTCTAGATTCTGTATATATCCATTAGAATACGGTATTTATCTTTCTCTTTCTGACTTACTTTACTCTGTATAATAGGTTTAGGTTCATCCAACTCATCAGAACTGATGCGAACATGTTCCTTTCTATGGCTGAGTAATATTCCATTGTGTATATGTACCACAACTTCTTTAAACATTCATCTGTTGATGGACATCTAGGTTGCTTCCATGTTCTAGCTATTGTAAATGGTTCTGCAATAAATAATGGGATACATGTGTCTTTTTCAATTTTGTTTTCCTCAGGGTATATGCCTAGTAGTGGGATTGCTGGGTCATATGGTGGTTTTATTCCTAGTTTTTTAAAGAATCCCCATGCTGTCTTCCATAGTGGCTGTATCAATTTATATTCCCACCAACAGTGCAAGAGCATTCCCTTTTCTCCACACCCTCTCCAGCATTTATTGCTCGTAGACTTTTTGGTGATGGCCATTCTGACCAGTGTGAGGTGATGCCTCATTGCAGTTTTGATTTGCATTTCTCTAATAATGAGTGATGCTGAGCATCTTTTCATGTGTTTATGAGCCATCTGTACGTCTTCTTTGGATAAATGCCTGTTTAGGTCTTTTTCCCACTTTTTGTTCCCAATTGTTCCCACTTCAGTTGTTTATTTTTCTGGCATTAAGTTGTACGAGCTGCTCTTATATTTTGGAAATTAATCCTTTGTCAGTTGTTTCATTTGCTATTATTTCTGCCATTCTGAGGGTTGTCTTTTCACCTTGCTATAGTTTCCTTTGCTGTACAAAAGCTTTTAAGTTTAATCAGGTCCCACTGCTCTAGGAGGTGGGTCAGAGAGGATCTTGCTTTGATTTATGTCACTGAGGGTTCTGCCTATGTTTTCCTCTAAGAGTTTTATAGTTTCTGATCTTACATTTAGGTTTTTAATCCATTTTGAGTTTATCTTTTTGTATGGTGTTAGGAAGTGTTCTAATTTCATTCTTTTCCATGTAGTTGTCCAGTTTTCCCAGCACCACTTATTGAAGAGGCTGTTTTGCCCTACTGTATATTCTTGCACCTTTGTTAAAAACAAGGTATCCATAGGTGTATGGGTTTATTTCTGGGCTTTCTATCTTGTTCCATTGGTCTATATTATGGTTTTTGTGCCAGTACCATACTGTCTTGATGACTGTAGCTTTGTAGTATAATCTGATGTCAAGAAGGTTGACTCCTCCAGCTCCATTCTTCTTTCTCAGGACTGCTTTGGCTATTCAAGATCTTTTGTGTTTCCATATTAATTGTGAAATTTTTTGTTCTAGTTCTGTGAAAAATGCCATTGGTAATTTGATAGGGATTGCACTGAATCTATAGATTGCGTTTGGTAGTATAGTCATTTTCACAATATTGATTCTTCCTACCCAGGAACATGGAATATCTCTCCATCTGCTTATGTCATCTTTGATTTCTTTCATTAGTGTCTTACAATTTTCTGTGTACAGTTCTCTTGTCTTCTTAGGAAAGTTTATTCATAAATATTTAATTCCTTTTGTTGCAATGGTGAATGGGACTGATTCCTTAATTTCTCTGATTTTTCATTGTTAGTATATGGAAATGCAAGTGATTTCTGTGTATTGGTTTTATATCCTGCAATTTTGCTAAATTCACTGATTAGCTCTAGTAATTTTCCGATACTATCTTTAGGGTTGTCTATGTACAGTATCATGTCATCTGCAAACACTGAGAGCTTACTTCTTTTCTGGATTCCTTTAATTTCTTTTTCTTCTGATTGCAGTAGCTAGGACCTCCAGAACTATACTGAATAACAGTGGTGAAAGTGGACACCCTTTGTCTGGTTCCTGATCTTACGGGGAATGCTTTCAGTTTTTCACCATTGAGAATAATGTTTGCTGTAGGCTTATCATATATGCCTTTACTATGTTGAGGTAGTTTCCCTCTATGCCCATATTTTAAAGAGTTTTAATCATAAATGGGTGCTGAATTTTGTCAAAGGCTTTTTCTGCATCTATTGAGATGATAATATGGTTTTTATCTTTCAATTTGTTAATATAGTGTATCACATTGATTGATTTGCATATATTGAAGAATACCTGCATTGCTGGAATAAAACCAACTTGATCATGATGTATGAGTTTTTTGATGTGCTGCTGAATTCTGTTTGCTAAAATTTTGTTGAGGATTTTTGCATCTATGTTCATCAGTGATACTGGCCTGTAGTTTTCTTTTTTTGTGTTGTCTTTGTCTGGTTTTGGTATCTGGGTGATGGTGACCTTGTAGAATGAGTTTGGAAGTGTTTCTTCCTCTGCAATTTTTTGAAAGAGTTTTAGAAGGATAGGCATTAGCTCTTCTCTAAATGTTTGACAGAATTCTCCTGTGAAGCCATCTGGTCCTGGGCTTTTGTTTTTTGGGATATTTTTGATCACAGCTTCAATTTCAGTGCTTGTAATTGGGTTGTTCATAATTTCTATTTCTTCCTGGTTCAGTCTTGGAAGATTGAACTTTTCTAAGAATCTGTCCATCTCTTCCAGGTTATCCATTTTATTGCCATATAGTTGTTCCTGGCAAATAGATGAAACAGTGGAAACAGTGGCTGGTTTTATTTTTCTGGGCTCCAAAATCACTGCAGATGGTGATTGCAGCCATGAAATTAAAAGACGTTTACTCCTTGGAAGGAAAGTTATGACCAACCTAGACAGCATATTAAAAAGCAGAGACATTACTTTGTCAACAAAGGTTCATGTAGTCAAGGCTATGGTTTTTCCAGTAGTCATGTATGGATATGAGAGTTGGACTATAAAGAAAGCTGAGGACCGAAGAATCGATGCTTTTGAACTGTGGTGGTGGAGGAGACTCTTGAGAGTCCCTTGGACTGCAAGGAGATCCAACCGGTCCATCCTAAAGGATATCAGTCCTGGGTGTTCATTGGAAGGACTGATGCTGAAGCTGAAACTCCAATACTTTGGCCACCTAATGTGAAGAGCTGACTCATTGGAAAAGACCCTGATGCTAGGAAAGATTGAGGGCAGGAGGAGAAGGGGACAACAGAGGATGAGGTGATTGGATGGCATCACCGACTCAATGGACATGGGTTTGGGTGGACTCTGGGAGTTGGTGATGGACAGGGAGGCCAGGTGTGCTGCGGTTTATGAGGTCACAAAGAGTCGGACACCACGACTGGACTGAACTGAACTATTCCTAATAGTCTCTTATAATCCTTTGTATTACTGCACTGTCTGTTGTAACCTCTCCTTTTTCATTTCTAATTTTGTTGATTCAATTTTTTTTTTCTTGATGAGTCTGGCTAAAGACTTGTCAATTTTGTTTATCTTCTCAAAGAACCAGCTTTTAGTTTTATAAATCTTTACTATTGTTTCTTTCATTTTAATTTATTTCTGCTTGGATCTTTATGATTTCTCTCCTACTAATTTTGGGTTTTCTTTGTTCTATTTTTCCCATTTGTTTTAGGTGTAAAGTTAGGTTGTCTATTTAATGTTTTTCTTGTTTCTTGAGGTTAGATTTTATCACTATAAAGTTCCCTCTTAGAACTGCTTTTGCTACATCCCATAGGTTTTGAGTTGTTGTGTTTTCATTGTCACATGTTTCTAGAAATTTTTTTATTTTCCTTTTGATTTCTTCAGTAACCTGTTGGTTATTTAGAAACGTGTTGTTTAATCTCCATGTGTTTGTGTTTCTTACAGTTTTCTTGTAATTGATATCTAGTTTCATAGCATTGTGGTCGGAGAAGATGCTTGATATGATTTCAATTTTCTTAAATTTACTGAGGTTTGATTTGTAACCCAAGATGTGGCCTATCCTGGAGGATGTTCCATGTGCACTTGAGAAGAAGGAGTATTCTTCTGCATTTGAATGGAATGTCCTGATGATATCAATGAGATCCAGATCATCTAACATATCATTTAAGACTTGTGTTTTCTTATTAATTTTCTGTTTTGATGATCTGTCCATTGGCGTGAGTGGGTGTTAAAGTCTCCTACTATTATTGTGTTACTGTCAATTTCTTCTTTTATGTCTATTAGTGTCTCTTACGTATTGAGGTGCTCCTATGTTGGATGCATAGATATTTACAATTGTTACATCTTCCTCTTGGATTAATCCCTTGATCATTATGTAGTGTTCTTCCTTATCTCTTGTAATTTTCCATATTATAAGGTCTATTTTGTCTGATATGAGGATTGCTACTCCAGCTTTCTTTTGCTTCCCATTTGCATGGAATATATTTTTCCATCTTTTACTTTCAGTCTATACGTGTCTTTAGGTCTGAAGTGGGTTTCTTGTAGACAGCATATACGGGTCTTGTTTTTGTATCCACTCAGCCTGTCTGTGTCTTTTGGTTGGAGCATTTAATTCATTTACATTTAAAGTAATTACTGATATATAAGTTCCTATTGTCATTTTCTTAAATGTTTGGGGTTGACTTTTTAGATCTTTTTCTTTTTCTTGTATTTCTTGACTACATAAGTCCCTTTAGCATTTGTTTGTAAAACTAGTTTGGTGGTACTGAATTCTCTTAATTTTTGCTTGTCTGAAAAGCTTTTTATTTTTCCATCAATTTTAAATGATACCCTTGCCGGGTACTGGAACCTTGGTTGTAGATTTTTCCCTTTCAATACTTTAAATATATCCTGCCATTCCCTTCTTGCCTACAGAGTTTCTGCTGAAAGATCAGCTGTTAATGAGTATGTGGTTTCCCTTGTATGTTACTTGTTGCTCCTCCCTTGCTGCTTTTAATATTCCTTCTTTGTGTTTAGTTTTTGTTAGCTTGATTAGTATGTGTCTTGGCATGTTTCTCCTTGGATTTATCCTGCATGAGATTCTTTTGCCTTTTGGACTTGATTGACTATTACCTTTTCCATATTGGGGAAATTTTCAACTACAATCTCTTCAAAAATTTTCTCATATCCGTTTTGCTCTCTTCTTTTTCTGGGACTCCTATAATTCAAAAGTTGATGCATTTGATATTGTCCAAGAGGTCTCTGAGACTATCCTCAGTTCTTTTCATTCTTTTTACTTTACACTGCTCTTAAGAAGTTATTTCCACTATTTTATCTTCCAGCTCACTGATTCATTCTTCTGCTTCAGATATTCTGCTATTGATTCCTTCTAGAGTATTTTTAATTTCAGTAATTGTGTTGTTTGTCTCTGTATGTTTATTCTTTAATTCTTTTAGGTCTTTGTTAGTTGATTCTTGCATTTTCTCCATTTCATTTTCAAGGTTTTTGATCATCTTCACTATCATTATTCTGAATTCTTTTTCAGGTAGTTTGCCTATTTCCTCCTCATTCATTTGAACTTCTGTGTTTCCAGTTTGGTCCTTTATTTGTGTAGTATTTCTCTGCCTTTTCATTATTATTATCTTTTTTTAACTTATTGTGCTTAAGGCCTCCTTTTCCCAGGCTTCAAGGTTGAATTCTTTCTTCCTTTTGGTTTCTGCCCTACTAAGGTTGGTCCAGTAATTTCTGTAAGCTTCTTATAGGGTGAGATTTGTGCTGAGTTTTTGTTTATTTTTCCTCTGATGGGCAAGGCTGAGTGAGGTGGTAATCCTGCCTGCTGATGATTGGGTTTGTGTTTTTGTTTTGTTTGTTGTTTAGATGTGGCATCCTGCACAGGGTGCTACTGGTGGTTGGGTGATGTCAGGTCATATAGTCAAGTGGTTTCCTTTGTGTGAGTTCTCACTATTTGATACCCAGTGGATGGTGGAGCCTGGTAGGCTACAGTCCACGGGGTTGTGAAGGGTCAGACACAACTGAGCAATTTCACTTTCACTTTCCACTTTCATGCACTGAAGAAGGAAATGGCAACGCACTCCAGTGTTCTTGTCTGGAGAATCCCAGGGACAGCGGAGCCTGGTGGGCTGCCGTCTATGGGGTCACACAGAGTCGGACATGACTGACGCGACTTAGCAGCAGCAGCAGCATTAGTTCTCTGGTAGTCTAGGGTCTTGGAGGCAGTGCTCCCACCCAAGGGCTTGATCTCTATTCAGGAACAAAGATTCCACAAGTGGTTTGTTATGGCATTAAGTGAGATTAAAACAAATATCCAAAAGTGAGAAACCAAAGATGAACCCCAGACAAATGGCAGTTACAAAATTAGGCAAATAATAATTAAAATAATGGATATACACATATACATATACACCCATGAGCAAAGTGAAAACAATCCAACAAAAATACTGTAGATTGACCCAGTGTACAAAGGAAATTAAAAATTATATTTATTTACCAGTTAAGAACAAAACTAACTAAAGCAAGGTGCCAAGGAAAACAAAACTAAAGCAAGGTGAGAAGTTGGGAATAAAGCAATGAAAAGAAAAAAAACTAACAAATATGCTGAGAGGAAAGGAAAGAAAGAAAACAAAGAATAGATATGCAAAGTTAAGTAGAGGTAGATGAAGATTTACATACATTAAAGATTAACTGCAAGGAGAAAAGAACAGTAGGAAAGGCAATCAAAGGAATAAATGTAGAAAAAATAGTAGTTTTTTTTAATTAAAACTTAGAATTATAAAAAAGAGAAAGAAAAAAAAAAAAAAAAAAAAAAAAAAAAGAAGAAGAAGGAAAAAAAGAAAAAAAAAGGAAAACTCCATGTAACCACAAAAGCCCAACATAGAGGCAGAGGTTTATAACAACAATAAAAAATGTGGCTGGAAAAAATAAAAACTCAAAGGCTTAATTAGATTTCACAGCGCCAATAAAATCAACAACTATAGCAGAGAGTGAAGAAAAGAAGAAAAGAAAAAACTCCAAAAGAATCTACAGAACAAGTCAAAACATAAGATTAATAAAAGTTTCTCTTGAGTCACTGCTGTCAAAGTCCTTTCCTGGGAGTCACAGTCCACCTCACCTCCCTTGGATGCCCTCCAACACTGTGCAGATCTCTGGACCTGCTGTGGGGGCAGCTCAGACTCTAATCCAGTCCTACTCCTCTGTGTTCTTGCCTCCAATGTCCACAGCTATCAGAATTAGCCCATTTTCTTTTGTGGGCGCTTTCAATGACATTTTATATATTCCATAGACTCAGAATCTCCATAATTGATTGTGTGGATTTAATCATCAACTTGTACAGCTGGTGGGAAGGTTTTGGGTCGTCTTCTTTAGTCACACTGCCCCTTGGTTTCAATTGTGGTTTTACTTCCACCTCTGCATGTGGGTTGTCCACTGGGGTTTGCTCCTGAGGCTGCCCTGGTGGACTTGGGTTTGCCCCTGTGAGGGCCAGGTGTGGAGGGGGTACAGCTGCTTGGTTTGCAGGGGTTCTGGCAGCACCAGGTACTCAGGGGAGTTGGAAGCTAGGGCAGCAGGAAATATAGTGCTCTAGAAGGGTATGGCAACCACTATTGGCCAATATGCTCCAGTATTCTTGCTTGGAGAACCCCCCTCCCTGACAGAGAAGCCTGGCAGGCCACAGGTTACAGGGTCGCAAAGAGTCGGACAGGACCAAAGCGACCCTGCGCGCACAGACACAAGACTTTTTTGCCTGTGGCAGCTCTGCCCCGCTGAGAGTTGAGTGTGAAGGTGGTGAAGCTGGTTTGCCTGCAGGGACGCTGGCGGCGCCAAGCGTGCAGGGACATTTCGAGCCTCTTGTAGCTGGTGATCAGAAGGCCTCTTTGGCCAGTCTTTCTCTGTAGCTCCACCCACTCAGGCACTTAGGGGGCTCCCTTGCCTGGGGTCCTTCTCTGTTGTTTGGCGCATCAGGCACATAGATGGGCCCTCTGACTGGGGTCCTACTCTGTAGATTGGTGCGTCAGGCACTTACAGGGGCAGCCTGGGTTGGTCCTACTCTGTAGATTGGTGCGTCAGGCACTTACAGGGGCACCCTGGGTGGGTCCTACTCTGTAGATGGGTGCGTCAGGCACTTACAGGGGCCCCCTGGGTGGGTGCTACTTTGTAGTTCAGTGCCTCAGGTGTTTGATGGGTCAACCTCTTTATAATTCAGCTGCTGATGCCGGGGTGTAGGGAGAGCGAGACTATGGACTCAGCAGCATTGCCTTGCTCCCATGGCTGCCTGGCTTTCCTCCACAGGCATTTTTCATCACAATCTCCTCCCTTACCTCCTCTCAATCCATCTCTCCACAGTCACCAGCAGCCTTCGCCCTGGGATTGCTCCACACTCCGCAAGCTCTAGCTCCCAGCTGTTGCACCTTCCAGGGGACCCTTGTCCCTGTTTGGGGCATGTACAGCTGCGGCAAGGACTGTCTGATTCTCATTCCATTTAGGCTGCCACAGATCAGCTGTTTTACTCTCAGCCTTAAATGTTTCTCCTCTGACTCAGACAATTGCCCAGATGTGGGAATCAGACCCCTGCTTCAGTTCCCCTACCCACTGAGGGCAGGTCCAGTCCTATTAACACTCCTGTTTTTCCCCCTAGTTCCTGCATCCTACTGAGTTGTGTGTGGTTCTATACATTCCTTTCCTCTGGTCAGGTACTCCTGTCAGCTCTCAGCTGGTGTTCTGCATGCACTTCTGTGTCTGAAGGTGTATTCTTGGTGTATCTGTGGAGAGACGTGTACTCCACGTCCACCTACTCCTCCACCATCTTGTTCTCTCAGGTTTTTTTTTTTTTCTTTTAACGTTTTTCACTGTTCATCATACTGTCTGGCATACAGTGTCCAGTGAACAGCTGCTGAGCAGGGCACATCCTAGGTCTATATTCAGCCATTAACCTTATTTTGATTTCTTGAGCCTAGTTCTATACAGAAAATTTATTTGTTCAACAAATACTTGATGTATCACTTATTAAGTGCCGATGCATGCTCCTCTGGGCACTTGAAAAATATTAGCATATTTAATCTTTCCACAACCCTAGGAGTTAGATATGATAATATCTTCTCACTTTATAATTGAGGAAACTGAGGCACAACAAGGATAAACAGCATGCCCCAAAACAGGGGTCCCCAGCCTCTGGGATGTAATGCCTGATGATCTGAGGTAGAGATGAAGTCATAATAATAATAGAAATGAAGTGCACAATACATGTAATGCACTTGAAATATCCCCAAACCATCCCCGATCCTGTTGGTGGAAGAATTGTCTTCCATGAAATCAGTCCCTGGTGCCAGAAAGGTTGGGGGCCCTGCCCTAAAGCATGTGCCAACAGTTAGCACTTGCTGGGGCTAGGCTTTGGACCCAGGGAGTCTGGCTCTGGAGTCCACACTGTTAACTACCATGCTACATTTCCAGTCTTATATCTGATCTCTGTGACTCACCCTTTCTAGATAGTTCACTGTCCTCCTCGCATCCCTCAAACAGTCCAAGCTGATTGGCTCATTCATGGCACTATGCTTCCAACCCCACCTCCCATCCCCTGCCAACCTCTTCCTAACCCATCGAGTGGCATCTCCCACTCCTATACTCTATTTACCTGAATCTAAGATACCCTTCAAAATTTACAGTTTTCCCCCACTATGAAGAAGTCAGTTTTCCTTCTGCTCAGTCTAATTTCTCCTGTCTCAGTCCATTCCACTTGCAAGTAAGGACAATAACTTGTCTTCTTTCCTCCTATCCCACTAAACTGTAATTACTGAGAGAGTAGGACCCAAAGGATTCTTTTGCATTTGTTTCTCGGGAATGACTCTCTTAATGCCTTAAGACAGCCCCAGAAAATTCCTCATGATTTGAAGCATTAGGATGCAAGGCACATACTCCGTCTCATTTTTCTTCCTCTGAGCATATTTGGCAACAATGGATAAGGCAGTCTCATTTGACAAAAGCTAGTCTAGAGTGACATCTGGTGGTTATTTCTCAAAAGATCACACATGTTGACTGTTCCTTATATGTCACAACTATGCTACCCATCAGGACAGCAGGAAGAATTCAGTGAGACCAGATGAATAGAAAGCCCTCTATACTCAATCATAAAAGCACAGGGCACCTTCCCTCAAGATGGGAGACCTTGGGTGCTGAGGCCCAGATTTAGAGAAAGAGAGTAAGTCCCATATTTCAGTCCTGACTATTCCCCTACAGAACAGGCCCCTCTCTGGGCCTCAGTTGCTTATTTTTTTTTTTTTTCCGATTGGGATTAAACTCTAAGTACTTTTCTCTCTTAGGGCTTCCCTAGTGGCTCAGTGATAAGGAACCTGCTTGCCAATGCAGCAGACACAGGTTTGATCCCTGGGTCAGGAAGATACCCTGGAGAAGGAAATGGCAACCCACTCCAGTATTCTTGCCTGGGAAATCCCATGGACAGAGGAGCCTGGCAGGCTACAGTCCACGGGGTTACAAAACAGTTGGATAACACTTAGCAACTAAACAATAATAACAACACTTTTCTCTCTACAAAATAGAGTATCGCCTATAAATAAAAACATAAAATCCTCCTAAATTCCCAGGACCAAGGAAAGCTGGTAGTTATAATCTCCTATTTAAATACCACTTTGCTTAAAAAAAATTATTGGAGTATAGTGACTTTATAATGTTGTTAGTTTCTGCTATATAGCAAGGTGAATCAACCATATAGATACTTATATCCCCTCCGTTTTGGATTTCCTTCCCACTTGGGTCACCACAGAGTACCAAGTAGCGTTCCCAGCGCTATACAGTAGGTGCTCATTCATTATCTATTTTGTACATAGTAGTGTATAGGTGTCAATCCCAGTCTCCCAGTTCATCTCACCTCTCCTTTCCCCCTTTGCTGTCCATATATTTGTTCTCTGTGTCTGTAAATACTACTTCTCTTAACACTAGTCCTTAAAAAAAAAAAAAGAACCAAAATAAAGAAGCTAAAGGTATGCTCATAAAAGTAGTAAGAAGAGTATACTCGTACCCTTAAGAGTAGGAGGAGTTAACACAAGCTGTGCTAAATATTTTTCTTTGTGTTGCCTCACACTGTTGGATACAGATGAAATGCTTAGAACGCATCACCAGCAGGCAGTAAGTCACAACCTATTTTTTTTTTTCCAGGAGCCACTGAGAAAGAGGAGGGGACCTCACAAAGCCCCCACATTGAGACACACACCACAGGCATCAACTCTGGATCAAGAACTCTGCCTGCCCTCTGCTTGACTGTGCGTCCCCTTTCCCACAGCCCTTCTGTGGTCATACAGGAGCGAGAAGCCGCCTTGTAAGTGAGCGACCTGGAATGCAAAGACAGAGGAGCAGGTGGCAAAGCTAACCCACCATTTCCCAACTTTTCCACTGGAGGCACCCAAGAAGGAATCAGGCTTAAACTGGAGGAGGGGTCAAGTTTGAAACTGGAAGGAACACTGATGCTCTGATGTTAGAATGAATGGATTTTTTTTTAGCCTGGAAAACGAGACTATTATTATTTTTGAAAGTGACAGAAAAAGCTATAAAACATACCCAATATATTGTCAGGGACATCAAAAAGAGGTCTGACATAATAGAGAGGGACAGCGATAGAGAAAAAGATCAAAGTTGTTTTCTGTTTGAGAAGGACTTACCCTATCCAGTTCACTCACTAACCCATATTTACTCTTTGGACTCAGTAGAACAGTACATTTTGAAAGATAACTAAGCAGAAGCAAGAACCCACCACAAAACCCCTGAAAGAATGGAAGAGACATGAAATACAAGAAAGCAGCATGCTCTAGCTGCTTGTCTCTGTCAAGGAAATTAAATAAAACATAAAGGCTCTGAAACAGGAAATAAATTTATAACACACAGTGAAAAGAAAGCTAGCAGAGTAAAGGAATACAGATGCTACGTGAACTGTCTAAAATGACAGGGAGTTATCCACAGCAGATTTGGCATTCATGAAAAATAATGAGTTGGTGACATGAGGGCAGGCTTGAGAAAAATCACATAATGCTGAAGTGAAAAAAAAAAAGAGAGACTAAGGTGGTGAGGGAAAACCTAATATATATTTTGTGAAAGATCATAGAGGGCTATTATATTAAAATTGTTCTCCCTGAAGAGAAGAAAAAAAATAATTGCAACAGAAAAAAATTATTCAACTATACTGGGGAAAAAAAGTAATTTAAAAGACGAGTTTATCTGAAGGTCCAATGAGTTTCCTGTTTTCCAGGAAACTTTAATAAATACTATCACAAATATATTCTGATTGAGTTATATTTTAAAATTAAAAGTATCCTATAATAATAGGGGACAGAAGGAATGGCTATTGAAATAGGAAATATATATATAACAGGCATGAGTAACGCTAGGCTGGAAGAAGCACAAGCTGGAATCAAGATTGCCGGGAGAAATATCAATAACCTCAGATATGCAGATGACACCACACTTATGGCAGAAAGTGAACTACAAAGCCTCTTGATCAAAGTGAAAGAGGAGAGTGAAAAAGTTGGCTTAAAGCTCAACATTCAGAAAACTAAGATCATGACATCTGGTCCCATCACTTCATGGCAAATAGATGGGGAAACAGTGGAAACAGTGTCAGACTTTATTTTTTGGGCTCCAAAATCACTGCAGATGGTGACTGCAGCCATGAAATTAAAAGACTCTTACTCCTTGGAAGGAAAGTTATGACCAACCTAGACAGCATATTAAAAAGCAGAGACATTACTTTGCCTACAAAGGTTCGTCTAGTCAAGGCTATGGTTTTTCCAATGGTCATGTATAGATGTGAGAGTTGGACTGTGAAGAAAGCTGAGCGCCGAAGAATTGATTCTTTTGAGCTGTGGTGTTGGAGAAGACTCTTGAGAGTCCCTTTGACTGCAAGGAGATCCAGTCAGTCCATCCTAGAGGAGATCAGTCCTGGGTGTTCATTGGAAGGACTGATGCTGAAGCTGAAACTCCAGTACTTTGGCCATGTCATGCGAAGAGTTGACTCATTGGAAAAGACCCTGATGCTGGGAGGGATTGGGGGCAGGAGGAGAAGGGGACGACAGAGGATGAGATGGCTGGATGGCATCACCAACTCAATGGACATGAGTTTGAGTAAACTCTGGGAGTTGGTGATGGACAGGGAGGCCTGGCGTGCTGCGATTCATGGGGTCGCAAAGAGTCGGACACGACTGAGCGACTGAACTGAACTGAACAGGCCCTGACTTCTCAGTTTACATGCAAGCAGTTAAGAGCTATGTCAACATAGTTTGGAAATGGAACTGTGTATTTAAAGAATTGTCCATCCAAAAAAATTTTCAATATATATTTTTATATATTGTATATATACATTCATATGTATTTCTATACACACACACACACACATATATGCATGTATACACATTCAGATTTACGTGTTTACCCTGAACCGCTCTCCTGAATTCCAAACTCATTCAAGTTCTATCCTGTATCTCCCCATGAGCATCTGATAGACATTTCAAAAGTATAATTTCCAAAACCAAACTTCCAATCTTCCCCTGAAAACTAGGTTCCAGTTTTTCATGTAGGTAAATGAAAAAAGCATTTTCTAGTTACTCAAACAAAAAGACAAAAATAGTGGAGTTACCTTATATTTCACACACACACACAGACACACACACACACACACAGACACACACACACACCCCCTCTCTTTCTCTGAGTGTTTGGAAATTGCACTGGATCTACTTTGAAAGCACAGCCCAAAGCAAACATTTCTTACTACCTCCACTGCTATGAGCAATTCGATGGCACTATCATTTCTCACTGCAATTATTAGAATAGCTTCCGACTGTCTCTCTGCTTTATCCTCGCCCCCATACTGTCCATGCTTAGGGTGATCCCACGTTTCCTTGTCTAACCTAGGACATCATGAATGTGAAAGAGTCCAGGACAACAGGTATAAACTAAGACTGTCCTGCACAAGCCAGGGCCTGTGGTCACCCTATCTAAACACTGCAGCCAAGATGTCTTTTTAAAACAAAAGTCACACTCTGTGAGTCCCCTGCTCAGAGATTTCTCAGCTCACTTGCTGTAGAAGCCACAGTGCTTCCAGTGTCCCAGAAAGCTTTCCATGATCCAGCTCCCTGAGGCCTCTCCTTGCCTCTGCCTCCACATTGCCTCCTTTTCTCGTCCCCGATTTGCTCCAACCCCAAGTTCCTGCTTTTCTAGAAACTGTCAGGCATATTCCTGCATCAGAGCCTCTGTCTTGGGGTTCCTATCTGCAACACTTTTTCCTCCTGCATTTCAGCTGTGTATATTACTTTCTCAATCCCTTCCACTTTTTGCTCAGATATCACTTTCTCAGCAGAATATCCTGACAATCCTATTTAAAAATGGTAACCTCCTATGTTATTTCTTTCTCTATTTTGCTTCACTCAGTATGACAATCTCTAGGTCCATCCATGCTGCTGCAAATGGCATTATTTCATTCTTTTTATGGCTGGGTAATAGTCCATTGTATATATGTACCACCCCTTCTTTATTCCTCTGTTGGTGGGCATATAGGGGTTACCATATCTTGGCTATTGTAAATAGTGTTGCTATGAACATTGGGGTACATTCTTTTGGACCATGTTTTTCTCCAGAAACATGCCTATGAGTGGGACTGCAGGATCACATGGTTTTTTAGTTTTTATTTTTTTTTTAAGGAACTTCCATACTATTCTCCATAGTGGAGAATTTATATTCTTTTATATTCTCACCAAAAATGTAGGTGAGTTCTTTTGGAAGTAATGACCTAAATATGGAAAGAATTTTAAAAAGAATAGATAATGTATAACTGAATCACTTTGTTAATTAATTAACATTGTTAATTAACTATACTCCAATATAAAATAAAAAGTTAAAAAAAATGGTAGCCTCCTACCCCAGTTTCCCCCATGTCTCTCCCCTTGCTCATTTTTCTAGTACTCATAACCTACATATATTCTATATAATTTATTTAACATGTTTTTTGTCTTCTCCCATCACTGTCCCATTAGTTCCATAAAGGCAGAATTTTGTGTTTTTGTTCTTTCTCTGGTCTAATACTCATGATACAGCAGGATGTGGAAATAAACAACTACCAAATGAGAAGAAACAAACGCTATTTACTCTGAGCTTGCTAGAGCAAGTGTCTTGGCCACCATCACTGTGTATTCACAAGGACTTAAAGGTGAAGAGAGCACTGGGAAGGCTTTATAGTGCCAAGAGAGAAGATCTGAGATGTGCCCTGATTGGAAGCTGCCAGCCTGGAGAAACTAAAGGCAGACTAACTATTGGTAGAAGTAGGCATCCATGTGATGGGTTAGGAAATACATATTCCGCCTTCTGTGTGGATTCTAAGTTGGAAGAGGGGACAAATACTAAGGAAATTATCAGTTATTAATCAAATCCTGAGCATTTGGGGCCAATTGTTACATAAATTTTTGTTTGCCTTCCTGGAGATAGCAGAATATGACTTCCTGTAAGTCTGACTCATAGCAGGTTGGCTTCTGGGCTGGATGATAGAGACAGGAGGGTTGATATCCTGGACAGATTGCTGTAGATGGTGAGTCAGAATTCTGTTTTTGTATATGGTCAGGTCATTGCCCATTTGTGTATTCAATCTCTCAAGCACCTAGCTCAATTAATATTTGCTCAATTAATATTTGCTGAGTAAATGAATATCACCTTATTTCTAACCAATTTCAAAATCTGCAAAACTAAACAAAATATTGCTTAAAGATAGAAACACACATGATAGAAATATGACTAAAAACTGTGATACTTATAAACTATAGTATTTAAATGAAATATATATTGTCTGAAATAAGGATAAACCAAAATATAATGAAGTTCTGATACTAAAGTGGTGAACATGCTTTGTATCATAGATGTGATGATGAAAGAGAATTTCTTTATAATGATAAACATTACAATCTACTAAAAAAATAAGCTGCCATCAGTCAGTCTTTCAGCACTCAAAGATATAGTACTGACATACATAAAGTAACCTCTAGAGACGCTGAAGGAAAAATTTACAAAACAGTGGGAAACTACTTATCTCATAAAACTTGACATTTCAAGTGAATAAAAGTAAATTATTATTAAGGGAATCTTAACAATATAGTAAACAAGATGAAATACACTCTTTAAAGTATCAATATATCATAAAAAAATTAACTGCCTAATATGGCACAAGGAAAAACCTTTTTAAAAAGCTATAAAGCAGGAAAAATACCAACTTTATTTTTTAATCTTTGCAATAAAAACAGATATAAATAATAAAAAGCAAAAGCCAAATAGGAAAAATAGCAGCAGTAACACTGGCAGCTTATAAAATGTAACTGAATAACTTAGAAATGCAAATCTAACAGCTCTTATATCACAAAAGAAATAAAACTTCAAGTATAGACTTTGCATCTAGCAATGTGGTGCACTGGATTCTTTAACAAGATCTGGATAAATTAAAACCAACATGTTTGCTAATTCATTGCTAAGCATTCAAGAAAATAAGGGGATGTAAACAGCAACAGCTTGCTGAAATCAGAGTCCTAAGCTAATATAAGAGCCACAGTTGCCCTCAAAGCAAATGGACAAAAGACAATGGGAAACTCTAGACCCTTACATAGTTTGATGGTAAATTCTTGGCTTGGCTTCTTAGCCTTTCAAATCCTTGTGAAAAATCTAATTCCTTGTAAAAATTTAAGATTCCTTATGAAAAGTTACAGCAGAGTGTATATGGTCAGTGACTATTTCTACTGCTCTTATGTAAACAAACAGGCCAAAGTTAATGAGACTAGACTTATTCTGCAACAAGTTAGTCTTACTATGATTATCTTTGATAAAAATGAAGATGATCCCTGGAGAAAGAAATGGCAACCCACTCTAGTATTCTTGCCTGGGAAATCCCATGGACAGAGGAGTCTGGTGGGCTACAGTCCATGGGGTTGCAAAGATTCGGACATGACTGAGCATGCATTTAGGCCCTTGTAAAGTTCTGGAGTTGAACTTAGACTTCCCCATTAAGCCAAGAACAACAAAGCAGTGTTACATGCTGAAAGAGTCTGCCTACCAGCAAAGGGAAACTTCTAGGAATCCTGGCTGCAATATCTCCACATCCAAGAATCCTTTGGGAATATTAACTCCTAGACTGCTCTCACCTGGGTCTAGAGTTAAAACAGATAGCATCCGCCTGGCCAGGGAAAGCCCAAGCCAAGAAAATAAAGGAGCCCCTGCTTTGCAGCACCTCCTGGTGTCTAACAGAAGCAAATACAAGTATGACATGAACCCAGACCTCCCTATCTTAGGGTCTGTGATATTCTGTGATCAAGTTCAATGCTAAACGTGCTCATTAAAATACAAAACAAAAAAATATAGAAACCATAAATGAGAGTCAGCAGATTTTGACCTTAGAGGATTTCAAATATTGGAATTACCAATAGACAGAATAGATAAATCTCAATATATTAATTTTTGAGAGCTATGAGATGAAATAAAAGTGAATAAGAAAATTCAAATTTAAGAAAAAGACTTTATGAGTAGAGTGGCAAGAGGATGCCATAGGAGCCCACACAGGCATCTTGACAGAAGGGACACTGTTCCCTTTCTTAGGTCAGAGGATGGGATCACAGGTGTTTGGTTATTATTATGTACCATAACACACATCCAATATTATGAATAACCTTTGTTTCAAATACTGCATGAAATTCAACTTGAATACTTAAAAAATACTTAAGAATCTTTGTGCACATTTTGTTTCTTCCTGAAACCTCATAAAATATTCCAAGTATTTTTAAAGGTGTAAATCAAGCCACAAGAACAAAAAGAACAGGAGAGGTGAAACAAGTATACAGAGGAGGGTGGATGCTTCCTGGAGCTCTCTAGTCTCCCACACTGGCCCCTCCAGCCCTGCAGTGCTTCTCCACCTGGCTGCTCCCAACTCCACTTTCATCTTCTACTCCCAGAAACATACCCCCACAACCTTTTAATACTGGGTTCCCCTTATCCTGCCAGACTATACTCTTGCACATCATCTTTTTAAAAAATAACTCTGTGCCTTGACATCTATCATGGGTTTTGTATTTAGACTGAGGGATTCATGGCTTTGTGTCCTCTGAAGGGATTTCAATTAGATCTAGACTACTTGCTCTTCCCCAGGCACAACTCAAGCACCAGGGCCTATTTCCTCCGGCAAACAAATGAATCCCCTTTTTTATTCCACAAACTCAGGCAAATGCTTCTTCCCTTCACCCATTTTGGCAAAGTCCTAGCGGTTAATCCTCTGGGAGGGTAAACAGAAGTTTCCTCAACACCAGGCGCAGTTCAAAGCAGCAATGCCACAACGCAAGCAGGAGAACTAAGCACCATGCCCATCAAAATACGAAAAATCGCAAGAAATGGCACAGCTAAGCACAATGTAATGTGGGTGAGTTGCCATTTTCTTCTCCAGAGGATCTTCCTGACCCAGGGATCAAACCCAGGCGTCTCACACTGCGGGCAAATTCTTTACTATCTGAGCTATCCAGGAAGTTAATTGCAGAGCACTAAATAAAAAAGATAGATTTAAAAATTAGAGAGGAGAGATGGCTTTTCTGTTAAAAAGAACAATTCAACTCCAGTAGGTTTCTTAACAGCAAAAATTGAAGCCAGAGAGTAAATGTCAATCTAGAAATATGCACCTGATAAAACTATCTAAAAATGTTTTCAGCAAATAATTCTGAGAACTTGCCATCAGCAGAACCTTAAGAAATTCCCAAAGAGTAGTCCCAATTCAAGTTCCCAATTTCATGAGTGTGATAAATTACAAGAGGACCTAGATAGAAGTTCTGAAATTTTCTAAAAGGGAGAAAAAAATAGTTGATAAATGTCAACAGATAAACTTCGTATTAAAATAGTTCAGTTGTCAGCTTCAAAAAATGATAAACACTAGAAAAACTGCATTAAATTGGGAGTGGTCAGAGATAAAATACTCTAAGTCCCTTGCAATTTGAGTAGAAAAGGTTAATAAGCTAGCTAACCTCAGATTTTTAATTATGTATTACTGAGACATTGAAATAAATAGAAACCACGGGGTTTGTCATATAGTTGTAATTTCCACCTTTTTCCTGCTCAATGGGTGACCTTTCTCTATCTCTGAAGGAAAATTCTTCTGGTTGCCAAGACTTTTCTTGTCACTTTTAGATAACAAAAGGCAGGCAATCCTTCAAACATAACAGTATATAATATGTATAATTTGTCTCAGTTCAATAACCAGCAGTTTCCAGTCATATGTAGTGATGCACACCTTAATCTTTACATCAAAGTGAGTTTCCTTCCCCCTTCCTGATTCAGCTCTAGATTGACTGCACTTTGGTTGTGAATGACAGGGCCCTATGTTGTTCTTCTCTCTCCTCTGTGGATGTTTTTTCTTCTCCAGACTGTCAGTAATTATTATTAAATTGTTATCACCAATAGTTACTATGACCGTTGAGTTCTGGCATCCTCTGCCCCTTCTTGGTCTCAGAAAACTAACAGTCTGGCCTACTCTTTCAGGTAGAACAGTACGAGCATCTCCTCTGGGAATCTGATGAGTGTAAGAGGAAAAACCTCAAGATACTCACATTTTGGGGATACCCCCATGTAAACACTTCCTCCAGATTACCCTCAGTAAAACCCTCTTTGGAGGAACACCAATCTCACACCCAAAATTCCACTCGATTTCAAGTGCCCTAATCTTAAACAAGAAAAAAACACCAAGGAGCACAAACATCTTAGAAAATCATTTTTAGAAGCCCCCAATATAGAATGCAACCAACAGAAAGCCAAGAAATGAGAAGAAGATTAAATAAAATGATAGTGATATCCCACCCCCCCCCAGACTTCCAGCTCATTAAAAGCAGATTTTTCATCAATAAAATATGAATAGTACATGAAAAGGGGTATGTTTCTGAAAACCAGAGTTCTTACATATTAAAAAGATTAGCAGAAAGTTCAGCCTCACCATAGGAATGGAAATTAAGTAAAGGGAAACTAGAAAATAGAGCAAAGAAACAGGGAGGGAACACAGAAAGCATTGACATATATACACTGCTATATTTAAAAGAGATAACCAACAAGGACCTACGTGTAAGACAGGGAATTCTGCTCAATATTATGTAACAATCAAAATGAGAACAAAATTTGAAAAAGAATAGACACATACATATGTATAACTGAATCACTATATTGTATACTTGAAACTAACACGACATTGTTAATCAACCATGCTCAATATAAAATGAAAATTAAATGGATAAATAAAACCACTTTGGCAAAATGTACTTCTCAGATCCACAGATCAGTTCCTCTCCATCTTGAGCACCTTTTAAATGGTCATGACATCCATCTAGTTGCTCAAATATTTACTCCTGATTCTCTATTTTCCCACTTCTAATCCATCAGAAAGTCCTACCAACTCCATCTGCAAAATTTATTTTGCCTTTGTCTCCTCTTCCATCTCCTTACTGGTGGCCTAATCCTAGCCCTTCTCCACTCACCCAGATTGCAGCATCAGCCTCTTTTTTAACTGGTCTTGGTCCCCTCTTGGCCTTCTCCAACTAAGGCATCTTTTAGAATGTAAGATCATGTCATTCCTCTGATTACAACCCTTCAATTACTTTCTGCTACTCTTAAAATAAAAGTCAACCCCATTATAAAAACTGCAATGAGTTCAAGGGATCTTGTAGCTGATGGTAGGGAGAAGTGACCACAAGATGGAGCAGTGCAACAAGATTTATTTAGGTGATGCTCAGACAGACAGTGGCTTCCCTTGTGGCTCAGACAGTAAAGAATCTGCCTGCAATGCAGGAGACCTGGGTTCGATCCCTAGGGAATGCAACCCGCTCCAGTATTCTTGCCTGGAGAATTCCATGGACAGAGGAGCCTGGTGGGATACAGGACTGAGTGACTAACATGTTTACTTTCTGACAGTTTCAATGAGGGGAAGGGATGGGGGTAAGTCCCTCAAAGTATGAGATCGTTCCAGTGGCCACCACATGGGGGAACACCAAACAGAGGGGAAGAAGACAAGATATTCTTGGGGGAGGGAACAGAAGGGACTCACAGGTCTAGGTGATGTTGCTCAGCAGCTCAGAGGGGTCTGGGTCAGAACACTCCAAAGAACAGCAGAGGCCAAGTCTTGTATAGCTCTGGGGTTTATCGTGCTTATGACCAGCTGATGTTGGGTGCAGTCAGCAGTGTGTACAAAGTAGGCAGGCTCCACATGGAAGTTTGGCTATATGATCTGAAGTCCCCATGTAACCTTGGTCTTCTGTAAACCCTCAAGGTATATTTAAGTGTTGATTTTTCAGTTGATTGTTCCTTTCCTGTGTTTGTTCATTCACTCATTAGGCATCTGCTTTGTAATAAGCATTTTTCTCAAGCAGGAAACACTGGTGTGAACAAGGCAGATACAGTTCTTCCCTTTTAAGTTCTTATAGTCCAGTAGGCAATGAAGGTAACTATTCATCCTATACTAGGTGCTAGGACCAGTGTACTGCAGCATATCATGGCAATGCACAGAAGGGTCACCTACAGCAAGGCCAGAAGTCAGGGCTGCTTTTCAATGATATCTCAGCTGAAACCCATGCCAGACACAGGGTGTAGGGGTGTTGCTGGGATGGGGGTTATGGAGAGGTCGATTTCAGAAGAGCCTGGTCAAAGAATACATATAAAGAAATGGATAAAAGGTAAAATTTAACAGGGAGTGGTATGGCCTGGTCTGGAAGACAAGTGGTATTTGGAATAGGAAATGCCTCTTAAACACCGTTAAAGAAGTGAGAATTCTAGGTACTCAACCCAAGTGCACCGTGAAAAGCCACTGGAGGGATATCAGCAGAAGAATCGCATGGGATGGATTACTCATCCACGGTGTGAAAAATGGATGGGAAGGAGCCATGCTAGAGGCTAGAAGACCTGTTAGGAAGCTGTTGCAGCTCTTCTCAAGGACAAAGACGATATCCTGCGTTAGGATAAAGATGGTGAGAAGGAATGCTCTGAACAAACTCAGGAGAATTTTGTAGAGATTCAGTAGAGCTTCAGATTGATTCAAAGAAGCTTGAGGAGTCCTATCAATAGGACTCTGTAGACTCGAGTGGTGAGGGAGAAACAAGTCAAGGATGGTAAGCCTTCCACAGCTGCCCTTCTCACTGTGCTGACTCCTCGACACTACTGCAATCCACAGCATCACCTTCACTCCAACACTAGCAACAGAGTTATCCACAGAGGTCAGTCTTAACCCCCATCTCACATGCAAATCAGGAAAGAGGTGTGATCAGTTAGGAGTGCATTATATTATCCCCATATGTTAACATACATTCTCAAGTGTTGGGATTCTATACGTTCAGGTGTTTTCATATTAGTCAACTATCAGAACCAAACACTGAACACCCCAGTTAAATATAATTAACACATTTTAGAACTTGGCTGAACCTCAGAGGCAACATGGTTTGATATTAACTGATTCCCAGGAACAGTATGTAAATCACAGAGCAAGGGCTGCAAACTCAGGTTCCTAAATCTGTCCATCCCAATTGCTTCACTCTATCTAGCAGAATTCAAGGGATCATAAGGTTTCGAAAGCTGACTAATGGGTTTAAATCCAAGCTGCTGTAATTACTAGCTTTGTGATTTAGTGAAAGTTATCAAAAGCTTGATGTCTATTTACTCAAATTAAAATGAGAACTATAATACCTACCTCAGAGGACTGCTATGAAATTTAAATGAGATCATATGTAAAATTAATTAGAACAGTGACTAGAACAGTAACTACAATACATCAAGGTTAGCACTTACCATCACTGTTGTTGCTAATACTAACATCATCTTTTATTACTATCTTAATTACTCTTCATTAATAATTACTCTATTGCTCAATTAACCGTATCTCTTATAGAGATAGTTCAATTAATTCACTTATCCTTTCTACTTCCTCTTTAAGTCCAAATGAGTTCAAGCAGATACTGGTATTCTGGATGAGCTCTATAATTCAAACTTTTTTTTCTGTTGCTCTGAATTTATCCTCTTCTATGATATTCATTCTGTTACCTATTCATATCTTCTTCATATTTCAAAACCCATGTCAGTTCATAGCGTTTTAGTGACAATTTCCCTGTGACCTCATGCTCTGGGTTTCCTTCTCCTTCCATTTATAATTTACAATTCAATATTGAGTTATTGCATCTTGCATTTTTTTTCATGAGGGCAACAGCCATGTTTTATTCTTTAATATTCTCTTCTTCTCCCTCTTCCCCTCCATCTCTTCTCCATCCCTCCTTGCCTTCCTCCCTCCTTCTCTGTCTCACACACACACACATATACATACTAGAAAATCTCTGTATATTTATGGCAATCTGAAATCACCTTGGTAAATAAATTCAGATTTTCAGGATATTAACTTGCTGACTAATCTTTGCTAATTTCTTTTCTCTACCATGCCTCTCCTAGTTATGGACCCCACTGTAGTCTAAATATGTGGTCCATATCCCAAATATTGAAATGTTTTTCTTATTTAGGACAAATGAATAAGATTTCAATTTAGTTATTTTTAATCAATCTTTTCTGTGGTTGTTCTATCAAAACATATTTTCCTTACCTCCACTAGATGGCACCCACATCAGTCCATTAATCTTAGAGAACCAAAAAAAAAAAAAGTCAATAAAAAGGACTGATATAGAAATGGCAGTATCCCACAACCAATTAGATGTGATACACACATATGACATAGAGGAAGTAGTAAGAGGATGTGTGTATGGAACTTAATACAATAAAAATTGCTCCAAGATTTTTGTTTTTTTACACAACTAGACATACTCTTTCTGTACAATCCAGCAATTGTACTCCTCTGTTTTTACCCAAATGTGTTAGAAATTTATGTCTACACAAAAACCAGCACATGGGTGATTACAGTAGCTTAACTCACAATTGACAAAATTTGGAAGCCACCATGGTGTTTTTCAGTAGGTGATGGATAAACAAACTATGAGACATTCAGACAGTGAATACAGTGAAGACAGTAAAAAGTAATCAAGCCATGACAAGACATGGGATAAAGTTAAATACATATTATTAAAAGAAAAGCATCTTAAGAGTTGTATATTGTATCCACTATATGACATTCTATAAAAGACAAAGATATGGAGACAGTAAAGGGTCAGTGGTTACCAAGTTTTGCAGGGAGAAAGGATGAATATAGCAGAGCACAGAGGATATTAGGGCAGTGAAACTATTCTGTATGATACTGTGAAGTTGGATACATGTCATTTTTATCCATCAAAACCTACAGATTATGTAACTCCACTGAACCCTAACGTAAACTGCGGGCTTTGAGTGAAAATCACATCATAGATTGTAAAAAATCTACCACTCTAGTAAGATGCTAATAGTAGAGGAGATTATGCATGTGTTTAGGAAAGTATATATGGGTACTTTCTCTTCAATTTTGCTGTGAACCTAAAATTTCCTGTAAAAAATTAAGTCTATTAAAAAGAAAATGCTCTAAGACATTGATTCTTTGTACGTCTTCCCTCTAGTGCTGTCCATCCAAATGCTCAGCCCAATAGATTGATCACATCAGGACTTCTCTTGGTCACTTATTTCACCCACTTGGAAATCCCATAGCCCCTGTCTCCAACCATATATTCAGAATCTGATCACTTTTCATCCAGTCTAGTCCCCTCATCTTGGTCTAAGCCACTGTCATCTCTCAACTGCATTATTACAACAGCCTTGAACAAGTCCCCTTGCTTCCACTCTCTTGTTTCAGTCCATTCACAAAACAGGAGTCAGGATGAGTACTGTATGAGCAGAAAATAGACCATGTCACTCTCTATGTTAACCCTGCTCCACTGGCTCCAAACTAATTAAATAAAATCCAAACTCTTTACTGCATGGCTCACAAGTCCCATACTGTCTTGTAACTGCCTCCCTCTTTAAAGAGGTTCATTTCAATGGTTCCTCAGGCCTACTGGCCTCCTCCTGTGATCAATTCATTTCTACTTCAGGGTCTTTGCACTTACTCTTTAGCTCATTGCATATATTCACACGACTAATCCTTTCTAATGATTCAGGTCTTTACCAATTTTACCTCCCCACAGAGGTCTCATCTTTGTACTCTAGGTAAGGTGCCCTATGGGGCTTTCCCACTGGCTCAGTGGTAAAGAATCCGACCACAAGGCAGGAGCCACAGGAGACTGGGTTTTGATCCCTGGGTCTGGACGATCCCGTGGAGGAGAGAATGACAACCCACTCCATTTTCTTGCCTGGAGAATCCCACAGACAGAGGAGCCTGGTGGGCTACTGTCCATGAAGTTGCAAAGAGTCAGACATGCCTGAAGCAACTTAGCACGCACACACACAAGGTGCCCCATCCAACGGTTCTCCAACTTATCGCTTTGTTCACTTTCTTTATAAATTAATTACCATCTGACGTTGCACTTCATATGTCAATCATCTGATTCCCCACAGTAGAACGTCATGTCCATCCACGTGATGGACAGACTCTAAGGGGATGGCGATAAGCCCACTTTCTGTACTAACTCTTGTGTAATCCCCTCCCCTTGAATGTGAGTTGCACCTATCCCTATTAGAATGCAACAAAGTTGGTTTGATATCAACTTGGGGATGACATATTATACTGTACATTACCCTCTCTTCCCTACAAGTTGGAAGAGGCAAGCTGCCGTGTGTTAAGATGCCTCCTGGAGAGCCCCACCCAGCAAGGAACTGAGGATGGACTCTGGCCAATGGCCAGGGAGAGACTGAGGCCTGAGGGCTGACAGTCTGTGAGGAACTGAACCTGGCCAACAACATAGAGGCTGAGAAGATTGCTTCCCTAGTTGAGTTTTCAGATGAGGTATTTTCAATATTTAGAGATGTGATGAATATTGAGAAGTTTGGGGCTCTAAAGGCCTGTATGTTACAGGGAAATGAGCCTAATCCTGGGGTCCTCAGACTTTCCTGGTATTCTCTGAGGAAACCATAATTAAAACAGATTGAGGGATGATTTAATCAGAGGGTTAATGGGACAAAGTTCGCCAAGTCGGCTGCATTTTTCCTCGACATCTTATACTGATACCAGGATTTTGAAAATATTTGCATACTGCTTCATCTAGTACTCAGCTCTCAGTTTCTAAATATCATACTCTGTATCTTTTAGTGCTAATTCCAGGGTGGTAGAGGCAGAGTACAAGATGAGCCTGGGACGGTCTGTGCCAGGAAGTAAGGAGGTGATCAAGTACCTGCAAGAACAGAACAGCCAGCTTCAAGGAGCTCTCATTGACCCAACATGCAACATCTTGAGTTTCAGTAGAAAGGAAGTGGTGGCAATGGGTTAAAATACTTTGGATTTTGAAAAATCCAAGTCCATAGTCAGCCAAGAGAGAGAAGGGGAAAACAGTTCTTTTGAAAAGAATGTGAAATAATGTATAAAAAATAAGAAAATTACCATTTTCCACTTCTACTGTAATAATGATGCTACAGTTCATCTATAGAGGCTTAAAACTTTGATGTCAAAATATATCTGAAAACAGAATGTTCACAAAGGTTCAAAGTATCAATCCACAAATACTTAATATAACCAGAAGAACATGACTTTACAACAGAAATACCAACTTAAATGATCCAACTTAGTAGCACCAATAGTTATAATCTACGTCCTGAAATCTTCAAAAAGTCAACATTATGTAAAATAAAATGTTAGTTTGAGGGGGTATCATGCTAAATTATAAGAAACCACGGGGATGTAACAAACAAATGTAATACACTAACTTGGTTAGATCCTGGATTGAAAAATGATGTAAAAGCATGGGACAATTAAAGAAACTTAACTATAAATATTAGACAATATTACAGAATTATTAATTTTTAGTTATGTTAATTGCATTATGGTTGTATTGAAAAACCTTTTTATTTTTGGTGATGTATGCAGAAGAATTTATGAGTGGAAGGTATAGTATATACAACTTTCAAATATTAATAACTGGTGAACCTAGGAAAAGGGTATTTGGGTATCATCTATTCTTTAAAGTCTTTTACAGGCTTGGAATTTAGGGGGAAAAGGCAAGGAAAACAATTTTTTAAATGAAACATTTTTTTTTTTCACAGGGACAGGTGAGGGGAATAGAGAAAGACCCAGAAAGACAGAGAGATCAGCTGACCAGGAATTATGACAGAGTATTGTATTTCATCTTAAATCTCAAGAGGACTCTGAGCTAAAGACCCTCCATTCAAGAGAGAAAAAAAGAAACCAACTTCATGTTATTAATACACAGCCTAGAGGGAGCACAGCCATGACTCAAAATAGGGATATACTCGCCCTCTGTATCTTAAATATGACATGTGATAATGCTCTTTTTGTCATTTCTCTCCCCTGGCTGATGGAGGTAGAATGAAAGTCAACAAAATCACAACACAGTGCCATAATATATCTTCAGATGTGTATCCTTGGCAAATCCCTCAACAGCAGATACAGACACTTCTGACCTCTCAGGGAGCTGTTGGGATGTTTCAATACCATGCCATAAGTAGTGCCTTCATGATATGCACAGAGATGTTTCCAAAAGATCTGTGAGAATTTATCACTTATCACATCTATCTTTTTTTTTTTTTTTTTGGTATTTAAACATTTTTATTAGTGAAACATTACTCAACACAATTTAACACGCTGTAATTTTTTTTTTTAATTAGTTGGAGGCTAATTACTTCACAACATTTCAGTGGGTTTTGTCATACATTGATATGAATCAGCCATAGATTTACACGTATTCCCCATCCCGATCTCCCCTCCCACCTCCCTCTCCACCCGATTCCTCTGGGTCTTCCCAGTGCACCAGGCCCGAGCACTTGTCTCATGCATCCCACCTGGGCTGGTGATCTGTTTCACCATAGATAGTATACATGCTGTTCTTTTGAAACATCCCACCCTCACCCTCTCCCACAGAGTTCAAAAGTCTGTTCTGTATTTCTGTGTCTCTTTTTCTGTTTTGCATATAGGGTTATCGTTACCATCTTTCTAAATTCCATATATATGTGTTAGTATGCTGTAATGTTCTTTATCTTTCTGGCTTACTTCACTCTGTATAATGGGCTCCAGTTTCATCCATCTCATTAGGACTGATTCAAATGAATTCTTTTTAACGGCTGAGTAATATTCCATGGTGTATATGTACCACAGCTTCCTTATCCATTCATCTGCTGATGGGCATCTAGGTTGCTTCCATGTCCTGGCTATTATAAACAGTGCTGCGATGAACATTGGGGTGCATTTTGTAACTATGACTCAATAGTGTCTGATGGAGAGAACTTATACAATTTGAGATGGGTACAAAAGTCTGAGCACTGGACATGAAATGAAGAAGCCTGGTGACCCTAAATGAGTTGCTTTCCTTCCCTGGGCTGTAAAAGCAGGAGATTCAAGATGTTAATCTTAAACTCTCTTTTGTGCTAACGTCCTATGCTTCTGAACCCCTAAAATGCCCCTTAATCTAGGACTCTCTTCTGTGTTAACATCCTATACATATGAACCCCTAAAATTCCCCTTGGTCTTCTGATTTTGCCAACTCACAATTCAGCCTGAGTATTGGTCTGACTCAGTTTATATTTCTCCACTGTATATCTAAATAATGTATCCATTAGTGTTGCTTATCACTTTAGATAAATTTCACTCAAATGGGGCTAGTATTTTTTGAACTGAAGTTGACTCAGAATCCACTAGATGGCGATCTTATCCATTTTTCTTCTGAGACATACAAAGCTTCAATTCCTCTTTACAATATTGCCTGAACACAGTGCTATGCATCAAGTGCAGAGGGCTAAGATCCTGCCTTCATGAATTTCAGAATGTAATAATGTCTCTGAGTACTCAGGGCCATCCGATTAATTTTTTTAAATCAACAATCAGTACTTAAATTCTCCCTTCATATTCAAGTTATGGCACTATCTTCTCAATTACAATTAGACATTTAAATAAATATTGCCATTGAGAAAGAAAAAAACCAGTAGGGAAATCTAATTACTTCTAGAACTTCCTTATCGCGTCCACATGCCTTTAATTTTCATTTGTAATGATTTGCTGATGAGCTCTAAAGAGAATGCCAAGTTTGCTTCCTTCAGAGCCCTTACCGTGGAGGGCAGGGTGGCTAATAGCACCAAGGGTCAGGTTAGAGGGACACTGAACCTCAGAAGAGGTTAGGCTAAAAGCCTCTGACACTGAACTAAACAGAGGCCTATCTCACTGCTGTTCACTGATGGAGACTCTGAGTAACTTTAACTTTTACAAACCACAGCATCCTTCTCCATAAAATGGAGAGAATTAGATACCTACCTTATAGGATTTTCTGAGAATTGAGTAAGATAATGAAAGAAAAGCTCTTAGACCAGTCCCTGGGGGAAAAGTGTTCAATAAACCATAGCTACTCTGTTGTTACTACTCCTGTTATCAGTGTTTTATTTTAATAGTAAGTTTAATAATTATAATCATTCTTGCTGCTAATTGTAGTATTGCTAGTATGATTGACCTAGTAAGTATTTAAGTATTGACAGTATTATGATGATCATTAATTGTTTGATCTAACACCTTAAGAGATAAATATATAATTCACACCTAAGGATTAGCTCAGGTAAGTTCCGTAACGGGACCTAGTCCATAGCTTCAGGAAGTAGAGCCAGAAGACCAGTAAAGGTTCTCTGGCCATAGAGCCAGGACTTTACCATATATAGACTACAACGAAGTGATGGGTACAGCCCTGTTTTGCAGGGAAAACAAATAATGGACCTCTGTTTTACGTTCCTACAGAGTTTAGTGGCTTGCCAAGGACACACAAAGGGCTAAGTGCCTGCCTAAGAACTAGAAATCAAATCCCTTCATGCTTAACCCAATGTCTTTTATCTTATACCAGCATTGCTTCAAGTATGCATCAAATAGCTGGATGTGACTATGGAACGTTTTTGACAAACATCACCTTGCATGCTTGGTGTCCTATGGAATAGGTGTGAAATGATTCCCTATGTGGATACTCTTCTTCAGACAATACTGAACTTTTGCCAGTGTAACTGGTACGCTGGCCATCAGAGTTCTGGAGTGATTATTTTTTGCAGTGCACATCCCTGGTGGACATTGACATAAACAGAAACAGGATAACTATTTCATTATGTCCAGCCTCTTTGGACGCAGCCTAGGAAATAAGACAGTAAGCGATGTGAAAACATTGATGGAGAGTAGATGTCAGGAGGGCAAAGCCAGTGACAACAGTGTGTTGGCATAAGGGTGGAGAACTGGTATTGACTATTTTAGAATTTGCTTCAAAGGTACTGAATCATTAAATCACAAATGCTAAGACTAGGAAATCTGTTCCACTTATTCTTCTCCCACAGAAGATGTGTTCTTACAGCAAGTTACAAAGATTCCACAGTCAACATGTTCTTAAAAATGAGGAATCGTATTTCTCAAGTTGTGTGAATATCAAAAAAATTTCATAGTACACCGTTACAATCAAGAAATACACATAGATCTAAATTTTCTTGCTTAGAATTTTAAGTCTTGGGTGAAAATAGTAAACATTTCACAGTTCCTTTACTATGCACTTACTTATATGTATATACTCTTCTCATTTTCCCCTTTCAGCTTTTCCACTGCTTTCTGTCTTTTGCGTAATCTTCACATAAACAGTGACTGCCCGTGCCCTAGTCTTTGCTCTGCGTCATGTTCAAGAGACAGCAATCAGAAGCAATTACAAGCAATCACAGTCTTACCGATGTCCCTCAATAACACACAAGGAACTCTAATTCACAGCCCATAGAAATATTGTTTCAAATCATCTTTTCCCTGTTGTCACCTCACACCTGCTCTGAAGCCTCTTTTCTGCGCCAATTCACTCTCAACCTCACTAAAATTCTTGGCATCATTAACCTCCTTCATTACTCTGTTCTTTTACCCTTCATCTTTGCAATCCCAATCTACTAGTTTCTTCTATCCCTCATGATGTTTTCTTCCTCCAATCCATGCTTTATCCTCTACTGCTTCTCATGGCATATCTACCTCCTTTCCCAAAGCAAGTTACCATGATCTGAGGAAAAGCTCACACATTGAGCGACCCAAGACAAAATTCTCTTATATGGAGAAAGACTGTTTAATACATTTTCTTCTAATACTACCAATATCAGGTAAAAGGAAAGGTAGTGAGACCCCAGTGGACTTGGCTTAGCAGCTCTTATCTCTCTTCAAACTCAAAGTGTTAACACCAGTTTGAAAATGCTTCTTCTTTCCAAATTACCTCCTCCAAACTGAGTACAGTACTTGTCCACCAATCTTTCTCTTGACCTTTATCACTCTCATCCTCTCTTCTTCCTCCACACTTCATGGCTGTTTAACCACCCTCCCTCTACCAGCCTCCTGATGTTCTTCCTCTCTTCTACCTATTTCTCAGGCTTGCTGGTGGTTCCCAAAGGCATGGCTAAGAATGTTCAAGGTCATAAGAAGTGGAAAATGATTACCCATTTCTCAAAATGAGAAAGGAAGAAGAAAAGCAAGGAAGGAAGAAGAGAAGGAAGGAAAGAAGGGTGAAAAGGACAAAGAGAGAAGGAGGATGGATCCTTTGGTAAAAAGAGATAACTAAGTCTTCAATATGCAGAAACATGGCTGGTATTTTCCTTGTTTTCGGAAAATGTTCTGAACAAGAAGAGAATGTTTTCTCAGTACTCAATCTTTTTTTGGCAAAGAAATGTAGCCCTTGAGATGTGAAGCAAACAGCTTGCGAGACACAGTCTGGGCATCGACATTCACTCTATCCTGCCCTGTGCAGTTGCCTAATAACCCTAAGTGAGTATACCAGCTATACTCCAAATCCAGCTGGTCTCTGGCCCACCTTCTCAGTATTGCAACTCTTCTGCTAGGAGAATCAGATCTTGGGCCAGCAGCAATTCTGATCCAGCTAGTAACTGTCTTCTTTCCAAATGAAGATGGTAAAAATGCTCAGATAGTATGAAGAGAGGAAGTCATGATCAGCTGACGGATACAGAGGGTGGGTTGAAGCAATACCACCAAACTATCATTAAACTGAGTTGGCATCTTCACACAAGCAACTGGCCTTTGAGGATTTATATAAAAACAGCTTTACACACACACACACAACTTGATAAAAGAAAGAGAAGTTAGTGATCAGTTGGTGTGACCTCATATTTGACTGATGAGGAAACTGAGGTTCCAACAGGAAAAGTGAAATAAGCTTTCCTAGCCTGGAAAATCCCATGGATGGAGGGGCCTGGAAGGCTGCAGTCCATGGGGTCACGAAGAGTCGGACACGACTGAGCGACTTCACTTTCATTTTTCACTTTCGTGCACTGGAGAAGCAAACGGCAACCTACTCCAGTGTTCTTGCCTGGAGAATCCCAGGGACGGGGGAGCCTGGTGGGCTGCCGTCTATGGGGTCGCACAGAGTCGGACATGACTGAAGCGACTCAGCAGCAGCGTCAGCAGCAGACAGAACAGAGGCACTGATTGGCAGGAGAGCAGAATGGTCTCCTGTTCTGCTTCTCTTTCCACTGTCTCAGTTTGTTCAAAAACCATGCCCCTCAGTTCACAAGTGAGTGTTCTGTGAGAAGGTGGGAAAAAAAAAGAAAAAGGCAACAGGGTTTCTTGATCAAAGGATCTTAGGAAGTATGGGAAGGACAAAGTTAATGTTTTTCTTTACTGCTAGACTCAAATTGTCAGTATGCCTTTATGCACTGTGAATCTCTAAATGGAAATATTAATCATTGGGTCTGTTCCCTATACTTCTTTGGCCACAGAGCAATCCTATCTGCATTTTTTTTTTAAAGTAACATCCTCTTAAACCAGTAGTCCATGAAGTACGCTAGATTCTCTTTTGATGAAACTGACACAATGTACCAGCCATTTCATACTTGTCATACCAGCAAGAGTTGGTATGTACCCAAGCACTTCACAGGATCTGCTTTGAAGCAGCAGTTCGTGTGGTGCCTACAGGTACATTATGTGATCTTTACATCTCCATAGTAACCTCCTTTCTCCAAAACCATTTTCTCTTGACTGATCTTTTTTCTGTAATCTCACTGGTTTCCCTTCTATTTTTTTCCCCTCTGAGACATGTTCTGTATTCATTAACCATCACAGGATTTTAAAAATCTACAGCAGAGCAAGTTACCCACCTTGAAATAATTTCCTATTATGGCTTCCCAAGATCTTCACCAGGAGTATAAGGTTCAATGACCAAGTCCTTGCTTTTTTTCTGGCATCATCTAATACCAACTTTCTGTTTGTTTGCAATGCCACAATCAACTCTTCTCTTTCTTCTCTACCTTGGACACGAGAAGCCTCTTCTAGCTTAAGTACCTCTGCTCTTGCCGGTGTCTGTCTACATCCTTTGCTCTCTGCATCATCAACTGACTGATTGGTTCTTTCCCTTTAGGTCTCTTCAGATGTCAGCTTCTTAGAATATTTTCCTAATCTGATCTCTGCTGCATACCCCTAGTTTATTTTCTAGTATTTTCAGTAAGTGCATTACTGAAATTACTTTTGTTAATTGTTTACCATCTGTCTCCTCTACAAGGGTTTCAATTGTGTTATTTATTTCTAAAACTTCAGTTCCTAGGATAATTTCTGGCACACAGTAGGTATTCCACAGATACTTTTAAAGTAAATGAATGAATACAATGACAACTCTTTGCCTTCCAGGGTTCTCAGAATATGGGCACCCTTCCAAAATTGAACATAGCTTATTATGCTTATATGTAGCAAAATACGTACATTAATATACATGAACATTTTAACAATCATTTATTAGGTATTTTATGTGTGAAAAGCTAAGCAAGGTTTTGCTATCATCTGAAATATTTTTCTTTCAAGAATGATTATTTTAAGAACATCTCAGTTCAAAAGTTATCAAAATGTGTTATTTTGTAAACAGTAGTCCAAGAAAGGCATGATTCACAGTGCCCTGTACTGCAACTCAGGTTACCAAGGTCTCCATCAACACATGCCACTCACTCTGCATGATCTGAGGCGAGTCACTTCTTTGCTCTGAGGCTCAACCTCCTCATTTGCAAAATGCAAGAGTGGGTGAAATGATAGTCAAGCCCCTTTGAAGCCTTTGCATTCTGATTGCTAAAGTCAGAGGTTTGATTTTAATATTCAATCTTCTTTAACTCTCAGCAATGTACTCTCTTTTACGGGGCTCTTAGGAAGAAAATTTTTTTCATCACATATGCAACATAAATCAAGAAATCCCTATATTAAAATGGAGAAGTAATAGAATTTGTAACAGATTTTTTTTCATTAATTCTAATAAGCACCTAGAACCAGGCACTGTTCTGTGCTGTTAGAGCTTTCATTATTCTAGTTGATGAGACAGATAGTAAGCATTATACAGAAGTAAAATATGCAGTAAATAGATAATGTTGAGTACTAAGGACACAAAATAGAGCATGGAAAGTAGATGAAAAGTGTTTTGAATGTAATTAAAACTTTACATAAAAAGGTCAAAGAAGATGTCATTGAGACAGCGATGGTTGAGGAAAGACCTGAAGGGATAGAAAGTGAGCCACGCAGACATCCAGGGAAAGAACACTCCAGACAGAGGAAAAGGCAAGGATAAACACCTTGGGACAGGAACCTTCCTGGTACATAAAATGAACAGAGAACCATGTAGAGATGACACCCTGAGGTCGAGGTGTCTTCCTTGGGGAGGCATTCTACTCTAAAACCAAGGAGACTGTAAATTGGTACAACCATTGTGGAGAATAGTACGGAGGTTCCTTAAAAAACTAAAAAGAGCTCCATATGACTACTGGGCATATACCCTGAGAAAATCATAACTCAAAAAGACACACATACCCCAGTGCTCTTTGCAGCACTATTTACAATAGCCAAGACATGGAAGCGACCTCAACGTCCATCGATAAATGAATGGGTGGGGAAGATGTGGTACATGTATACAGTGGAACGTTGCTCAGCCATAAAAAGGAAGTTAAGTCAATTGAAGTGATGTGGATGAATCTGCAGCCTGTTATACAAAGTGGAGTAAGTCAAAGAAAAACAAATATCATATATTAATGCATGTATGTGAAATCTGGAAAAGAGGTACTGATGAACCTATTTGCAGGGCAAGAATAAACGCATGGATGCAGAAAACAGACTGGGGGGCTGTGAATTGAGACAGTAGCTCTGACATATACATGATCATGTGTAAAGAAGAGGAAAGCTGCTATACAGCACAGGGAGCTCAGCTCAGTGCTCTGTGATGACCAGGAGGGATGGGGGAGTGAGGGAAGCTCAAGACAGAGGATACGTTCACACACACGGCTGATCCACAATGTTGTACAGAAGAGACCAAACACAATGTTGTAAAGCGATCATACTCCAGTAAAAAAAGAAAAAAAAAGTCAATAGGCATTTTACGTAGGCTCATTCCAAACAGATCACTTGTGGAATAACACTGACTAAATTAACATTAAAATACTATCCTGCTCAACAGGATAAAGCACTGTTGAGTTATAACAGGAAAAAGCACTTTTATAGTTATAGCAGCATTCTGAATCAGCCCTTCTGTAAAACAGGCAAAAAAAGAATGCAGTGAATATTCTGGTAACAAAGGAATGAAATTAGGAGTGGCCTCCTCACCATCATTCTTAGGTAATTGTGTAGGCAATCACCATTCTCAGTAGGCAAATACATGCTTCCTATATCCATACTTTAGGTTCTGTGGTTCTAAAGGTGCTGATTCCCAGAAGGGAACAATTCTAGCAGTAGACATAGTATGAGAGCCACTAAATTTAAAGCGAAGATGCCACTTGCTTACTTTAAGATTCTGTGTCAATAGACCAGTATCCACAGAAAAAAGGTTTCATACTATCAGGAAGAATTAACCCTAATGGTCATAAGAGGACCATTAAAGAGTATTAAAAAGAAGAGACATCACTTTGCCAGCAAAGGTCCGTATAGTCAAGGCTATGGTTTTTCCAGTAGTCATGTATGGATGAGAGTTGGGCCATACAGAAGGCTGAATGCTAAAGAATTGATCCTTTTGAACTGTGGTGTTGGAGCAGACTCTTGAGAGTCTCTTGGACTGCAAGGAGATCAAACCAGTCAATTTGAAAGGAAAGTCCTGAGTATTCACTGGAAGGACTGATGCTGAGGCTGAAGTTTCAATACTTTGGCCACTTGATGTGAAGAGCCACATCATTGGAAAAGACCCTGACTGCTGGGAAAAATTGAAGGCAGGAGAAGAGGATGACAGAGGATGAGATGGTTGGATGGCATCACCAACTCGATGGACATGAGTTTAAGCAAATTCCAGGAGATGGTGAAGGACAGGGAAGCCTGGCGTGCTGCAGTCCATGGGGTCACAGAGAGTAGGACACAACCGAGCGACTGAACAACAACATGAGGTGACAGGGCGGCTGTCACTTAAGAAGCAGGAGGGGACCTATCTTACACTCAGATAATCTAGTGGGGCATCTCTTGATAGTCTCGTGTTTAATTTCAACTCTAAATGGCAGAGGATGGGAAAGAGCTGTCACAGCCTGATAAAGGCTTAATAACCAGGGGACTCAGACCTCTTAGGAATGAGGGTGTGGATCATCCAACACCTGAGAAGTACTGGCTGAGAAAGAATTGTCTAGAATGGGCTGTAGTGAAGGGAGATGATAAGAATCAGTCACAACCTCAGGACCAAAAGCAATAGCTCTGGAGTTAATCCCACTAACCCTCCTCTTGAAAATTTCCCCAAGAAACGAACCTGGAATCCTAGAGAAAGATATAGTTGGATGGAATGAACATGTGAGAAGCAAGTGGTTATGAGCAATGCAAGAACTGGACTCCACAAGACACTGCAATGCTCTGCTTGAACAACTATCCTGGGCTGGCACACAAAGAGCCCAGACTCTCCAAGGCATCAGCTAGGGGGTTTGCTCTGTCCTTCCTCCCTGGAGAACTATCTTCAGTTGGCATGACTGATCTCATCCAGGAAATTATGCACACTCCCCGTTCTAAGGGTAGCCCACAGCTGGTCTACCTTACACGTGGTACAAAAGGCTGCCCCTTTACTTTAAAGTGGAACACCTCTGCAGGGCAGTTTACACTTCAGAGATTCCCCACATCTCCATAGAGCAGAGATTAGATTTTAACTGAGACCACAGTCTTACTCTCCTGCTTCACCTTTCCTTAACCTGCTATACTCCCTCCCTTGTAAGTTTGCCCCTGAATCCCTGTCTGGAGATCTGTTTCTACAAAAACTCATCTTGAGACATTAGTAGTATAAACAGTTGTGGGGGCAGGAGGGTGTGTGGTTCTCGTTTATGAAATCAAGGAACTAGCAGTCCCAGGAGAGTACGGCAGCTCCCAAGTCATCAGTGACTCAGGATCCTTCTGTCTTTCTCTCCCTTCATCCTTAGATTGTGGCTACTGCCACCACATCCAAGTTGCAGGCAAAAGAGAAGAATTGATACCAACATAATAGTATATCCTATCATGCTTAGTCCGGCCTCAAGGCTCTCAGGGAGGGACTATCCAGTGACTTTTGTTCATGACTAGTGGGCCCACCTGTATCTGTAAGAGACACTGGAAAAGGCAGAAGTTTAGCTGGGCACATTAACACACCCAGGAACAAAGTCTGTTAGAAAGGAAGAAGAAAGGGCAGAGATAGTAGCAGTCTCTGCTACAGGGTCTGACTGTGACAGTGGGGCTTGAAAAGGGAATCCAAACCTTCTAAAACAGGAGCCTCTCATAGAGCACTTCATTAGATGTAGTTCAAACTGAACAAGAAGTATGTGAAGAGGAGTAGATATACCTGGTAGGAGTAAAGTAGTTACAATACACATGTTATTCAGGGCAGTTCGGGGCCTATTCACGTGTTCATGTATTCAAATTCTTGGGCTTCCCTTGTGGCTCAGCTGGTAAAGAATCCACCTGCAATGCGGGAGACCTGGGTTTGATTCCTGTGTTGGGAAGACCCCCTGGAGAAGGGAAAGGCTACCTTCTTTAGTATTCTGGCCCGTAGAATTCCTATAGTCCATGGGGTCGAAAGGGTCGGACTTGACTAAACAACTTTCAATTTCACTTTTAGAGGATAGAGAATGGGCAGACATTTTTTGATCCAGAATCCTTCCTTTAGAAGTCACATTTTTTCTCTCTCTAGTCACACACTGTAATCTGCATATCAAGGTTTAACAAAAATGCTCAGGGCTCCTGAGAGCTTACAGTTCATTTATCATGCAATTTCTAAATGCTTAGATTCATCCATGGTACAACCAATTATCATAGCAGTGAAATCTCTGGAAGAATTATTAGAATCAGTTTGTATCTTCCAAAATCACTCAATGGGGGAAATAATCACATTAAATTTCTGCTGAACATTACAAAGCAACAATGTTAACTCTAAATTGATTTTCCTCCCAAAAGGTATATTAAACCACGAGGAAACTAATTGCTGAAGAGCCTTAACATATAAAAAAGTTTTTCTAATTTTTTTTTTTTTTTTTTGCCACACCACATGGGATGTGGGATCTTAGTTCCCCAACCAAGGATCGAACTTGTATCTCCTGCATTGGAAGCATGGAGTCTTAGTCACTGGACCACCAGGGAAATCCCTAAAAGTGTTTTTCTGAATAACTTCACTTTTTCAAAATAAGAAATATGCAATCAACTTGAAACCTATTGCATTTAAAGAAAGTATATCATTAAAACACTAGGTATGATAACTACAGTAAGAAAATAACTTTAAATTTCAAATGAAACAAAGTAAATGAGGGACAGGATCCAGTCAATAAGAATAAGCAATGTAAAGGCAATACAGTACTAAAACCAGTGCTTAATTAGATATAGGAAGAAAAAAAAAAAAACCTGATTCTATCTCCTAAGTTTCCCAGCTGTATCTCAGTATTTAAGTTAACTTTAGAAAGTATGATTTTAACAATTAGTAATAAAGATGTAAATCAGGTTTATTAAAAGTTAAAGTTATTTGTTTAGTGGTACATAAAAGGCTTCAGAAAATTCAAGTTTGACAAAAAATGGAAGTGTAATCAAAGAAAGTGCACTTAAAGCTGTTTGCCAGCAATTAAAAAGTAGCCTACTAGTACTATACTGCTTATTATTAGATGATTTTTCAATCACAAAAAGAGTATAGTCACAAAAACAATTCTCTTTCAAAAGTAGCACAATAAATTTTTAAATAGAAGTAACCCCAAATGATGGCCCTTTGCATTTTCATCTGCCTGCCATTTCTGGAATTTGGAAGTGTTCTGTCTCCTATAATTCCACTACACTAGGTCCTAATTTCTTCACTCCAAAGAGATCACTTAAAGAATTATCACACTGACTATGATTCCATTGTAAAATCTTTTAATTCAACAAGTAAAATCACTTTTATAATTAAATCACAATATTTTTGTGAAACAAACAAAAGAAAAGGAATATAATTTATATTACTTTTAGAACTAAAGGTAGAGGTCAGCTTCCCAGGTGACTCTAGTGGTAAAGAAGACAAGGGTTAGATCCCTGAGTTGGGAAGATTTCCCTGGAGAAGGCAACCCACTCCAATATTCTTGCCTGGAGAATCTCGTGGACAGCTGGCAGGCTATATAGTCCATAGGGCTGCATGGAGTCAGATATGACTGAAGTGACTGCATGCATGCAGAGGGCAGATAAATCAGAGAACTGAAACTTCCTGGTTCATAGTTCCATGCTCTGACCAACTAGATACACTGTTTTTTTGTTTTTATCTTCACTTTACTCTAGGTGGCAGAATCTGCAAATGGCCCTCCAGGGTCCGTTTTTCCTTTCCTCCTTTTAGTAATAGAACATCCCAAATTTTCACCAGGAACATGGTTGTCCAGATTGAGGTGGCATTTTCCCATCTCCCTGACAGCTAGGTGTAGCCACCTAAATAATGCTGGAAGTGATAGGCAAAACCTCCAACCATGCTCTTAGAGACAGAGCTGTTTCCCTGCATGCCCTTTGTTCCCCACACTGCTGGCTGGGAAATGAGGATTGTAGAAATGCTGTCCTAAAGATCATAGAGCAATGCCACTAGCCTCAGACCTCTCACCTCTGAACATCTACCTGCTGCAGAAGGAAACTTATACATTATCTAAGTCACTGCTTTGGATTATCTCTTTTTCCAGCTCCATCAATAATGAGCCTCACTTTAAGGCTCATTTAAAATGAAATGAGTTCACAACCGAGCACAGCAAGGTAACTAGAAATCATGTCCCAAGAGAGACTATTTGAAAGGTGAAGAAATATATAACTTGAGGAAGAGAGAAAAAAGATACCAGAGGGATTTCCCTTCATATTCTTTAAAGATCATCATGTGTGAAAATTATCACTTTTGTACCCACATATATCCAGGTAATAAAGTTACCCTGCAGAAGCCCAATAGGAACAAATTTCAGCCTTGTTAAAGGATGAGCTTTCTCATAACCACAGTAACCCAAAGACAAACAGAAATATCCTGAATACTAACGAGCACCCTATCATGGAAGGTATGCAAGGAAAACGATGTGAGAGAACACAGAATATAGAATACAGTAAGGATTGTAACTGAACTAAGTCCTAATTCTTGCTATGGTATTATCCATTGTTGTTTCATAATATTTATGAGCCAAGTCTTCATTTATAAAATGGGGTTAATGTTAATATTTTTCTAATAGGGTTGTAAATAACAAAAGAGAAACTACATGTGACAGTCCAGTGAAGATGCTAGAATATATAAATATATATATAGGAAATATATAACCTATTTGATGGGTATATTAAAGTAGGGTTTAATCATTGGAAGGAGTGAAGAATGGTCATGATACACAGCCTTGCAATTCTGTGATTCTGAAATATTTATTTCCCTATCAGCAATGTATAAGCATGTTGCTTAATGAAAAAGCTTGGTTAACAAAGTTAGCAAATCATGTCTCACTCTGTGAGCACCAGATGTTTCATGGATAATTAAATTGAGTGACCCTCACTCACAACCACCTCCCATTAAACACCATAGCAAAGCTCAGAACACTGAAGCATCACTGTTGGATGGGAACATAGCAACTCCTGGATGTCCTGAAACTTCTGCCAGCCAAGTTTTCCTATTTAGACTCCTATTTGGTCCAAAACTTTGACAGAATAAGGGATATCTGTGAGACAAGAGGTACCTGTGACACAGAGGAAATAACTAATACTTGGGAGTTAATACAAGTGAGCTCTAATGACTGACACTTACAGACTTTGAAATCTTGAACACGTTGACACCTCTTTAGAATTTGTATACAAGTCTAAAAGACAAAGGGTTTAGGAAAGATACTCTAAGGGTCCTTCCAGGTCAGAATCCTATTATTTTAATTCAAAGAAGTAAAACAATCCTCTCCTTAGAAGCCTGGATCACTCCTACAAGTTCAAAAGCTACTGAAGCCCAGGGCATAGAATCTGGAATAATATCCTGAGGAATCCAGAATGAACAACACTGTCCTTTGATTCTATAAAAATTTTAATAAATCATTAGAATTAAGATATAGCTCTCAACATACACCACCATTCCTCTCAGTACAGTCAGTTTGTAGATACATTTTCTACCTAGTCAAACACCATTTGTGAAATTTTTATGCTAGTTTACAGAGCTGGAATTTTACACAAGCCAATTTAGACATATTTTTGCCTTGGGAATCAAGACAATTATAACTGTAATACCAAAAGTCTACTTTTTAAATAATCAACATCATCATTATAATTATTTAGCAATAAAAAGGGACACTTTCAAAGTAGGAGACTTTATAGCCTTGATATTATTAAATGTGAATCCCCAAAAGATAATTTCATAGAAGAACCAACAATGTATTCTATTAAAAATAGCAATCTGTTGGCAAATTCTTCACATAAATAATGGACATTATGCACACTGATTTGGTTTTGCTGTTTCTAAAATCTTTTTGCAAAACTTTAGAACTTATTTTATGTCACTGAAAATATTGACAAGGTCTACTTTTTTTATTTTTTCCAAAATACAAGTAATGGTATATATTATTTTTAATTCCTGTAAAATTGTACTTGTATTGATAGCTTCCATTATTAAGACCAATTCATTTAGTGAAAATACAGAAATAATTTCTTATCATATAGTCTTATGTATGCTGCTCAACATGACAGTCTTTAGTCAGTTGTAACTACTGAACACTTGACATGTGGCTAGTAAGACCAAGGAAATGAATTTTTATTTATTTTTATTTGATTGGTTTGGATTTTAATTTTTTAACTGGAATATAGTTGATTTATAACATTTTGTTTCAGGTGCACATCATAGTGACTTAGTATTTTTAAAGATTCTGTTCAATTCAAAGCTATTACCAAGATGTATGCTCACTCACTCAGTCTTGTCCAACTCTTTGTGATCCCATGGATCGTAACCCACCAGGCTCCTCTGTCCAAGGAATTTTCCAGGCAAGAATAATGGAGTGGGTAGCCATTTCCTCCTCCAGGGGATCTTTCTGACGCAGGGATTGAACTCACATCTCCTGTGTCTCCTGCATTGACAGGCAAATTCTTTATAACTGTGCCACCTGGGCGTCCCTATTACAAGATAATTATAATTCCCAGGGCTATACATAATATATTTGTTGCTTATTTTATACATAGTAGTTTATATATTTTTTCAATTTTTAAAAATTTTTATATAGTTTTACAAGGTTACTTTCCCTTTGGGTGTATTTCAAAATATTGGCTATATACCCTATGCTGTATAACTCCTTGTAGCCTATCTTACACCCATTTTTCCAACCCTATACTGTCCCTCCCCAACCCCACTAGTAACCACTAGCCTGTTCTCTGTATCTGTGGGCCTGTTTTTTTTGTTGTATTCACTACTTTGGTGTATTTTTTTTTTTAGATTCCACATATAAGTGATATCATATAGTATATGTCTTTCTCTGTCTGATTTATTTCACTTAGCATAATGCCCTCAGTCCATCCATCCATGTTGCTATAAATGGCAAATTTTCATTCTTTTTTATGGCTGAGTGGTATCCCATCATCTATGTATACCACATCTTCTTTATCCATTCATCTGTTGGTGGACAATTAGGTTGCTTCCAGATCTTGGCAATTGTATATAACGCTGCTATGA
>NC_057389.1:45266963-45272407 GCF_019320065.1 Cervus canadensis
TTTTTTTTTTTTTTTTTCAGATATACACCCAGGAGTGGAATTACTGGTAGTTCTATTTTTAGTTTTTTTCAGAAATCTCCGTACTGTTTTCCACAGTGGCTGCACCAGTTTATGTTCCCACAAACGTGTGTACTATTTCATATTACTGATGTAAACTTATAAGATGAGGCAATATAAAATACTTTTACATTTAAAATAATTATGAATTCAGTAATACTACATTCCTCTTTAACTGTTACAAATTTAACAAGTATCTGAAAGAGGAGAGTGAAAAAGCTGACTTAAAATTAAAAAAAATAAGATTGTGGCATCCAGTCCCATCACTCCATTGTGAATAGATGGAGAAACAATGGAAACAATGAGAGACTTTATTTTCTTGGGCTCCAAAGTTACTGCAGATGCTGACTGAAAGCCATGAAATTAAAAGATGCTTGCTCCATGGAAGAATAGTTATGATCAACCTAGACAGCATATTAAAAAACAGAGACATTACTTTGCCAGCAAATGTCCATCTAGCCAAAGCTATAGTTTTTCCAGTAGTCATATATGGATGTGAAGAGTTGGACCATAAAGAAAGCTGAGCGGCAAAGAACTGATGCTTTTGAACTATGGTGTTGGAGAAGACTTTTGAGAGTCCCTTGGACTGCAAGGAGCTCAAACCAGTCAATTGTAAAGGAAATCAGTCCTGAATATTCATTGGAAGGACTGATGCTGAAGCTTCAATACTTTGGCCACCTGATGTGAAGAACTCACTCACTAGAGAAGATCCTGATGCTGGGAAAAATTGAAGGCCTGAGGAGAAGGGGACGACAGAGGATGATATGGTTGGCTGGCATCACCAACTTGATGGAAATGAGTTTGAGCAAGCTCTGGGAGTTGGTGATGGACAGGGAAGCCTGGTGTGCTGCAGTTCATGGGGTCGTAAAGAGTTGGACACAACTGAGCGACTGAACTGAACTGAAAGCATGTTTGTCAAACTAAAGGAAAATGATGACAGATTGTGGTTCTATAAACTAATGTAGAGCATAGTCAGTTATAAATATATGGGTAAGTATCTAGAGGGCATTATGCTAAGTAAAATAAGTCAGAGAAAGACAAACATTGAATGATATCATTTACATGCTGAATATAAAAAATACTGCAAACTAATGCATATAACAAAAAATAAATAGACTCAGAGAAAACAAAATAGTGACTACCAGTGGTTACCAGAGAGGAAAGTGGGGAGGGGCATATAGAGGTAAGGGATTGAGAGGTACATATATGATGTATAAAATAAGCTACAAGGATATATTTTACAACACACAAGATATAGCCAATATTTTATAATTACATAAAGTATAATTTTTAAAAATTGCAAATCATTATATTGTAACTTGTATAACATTGTACATCAACTATACATAAATAAAATAAAAATACTGGGAAGCCAGGAAAAAATGCAAATTATAATCTCTAAAACAATCAACAAAACAAAGTATAGTTAAAAAGCCAATAAAATAGACTACTAAAACTATCTGATTAACCTAAACTGTGTGGATCACAGTAAACTGTGGAAAATTTTGAAAGAGATGGGACTACCAGACCACCTGACCTGCCTCTTGAGAAACCTGCATGCATATCAGGAAACAACAGTTAGAACTGGACATGGAACAACAGACTGGTTCCAAATAGGAAAAGGAATACGTCAAGGCTATATATTGTCACCCTGCTTATTTAACTTATATGCAGAGTATATCATGAGAAATGCTAGGCTGGAGGAAGCACAAGCTGGAATCAAGATTGCCGGGAGAAATATCAATAACCTCAGATATGCAGATGACACCACCCTTATGGCAGAAAGTGAAGAAGAACTAAAGAGCCTCTTGATGAAAGTGAAAGAGGAGAGTGAAAAGTTTGGCTTAAAGCTCAACATTCAGAAAACTAAGATCATGGCATCCAGTCCCATCACTTCATGGCAAATAGATGGGGAAACAGTGGAAACAGTGAGAGACTTTATTTTGGGGGGGGCTCCAAAATCACTGCAGATGGTGACGATTGCAGCCATGAAATTAAAAGACGCTTACTCCTTGGAATGAAAATTATGACCAACCTAGACAGCATATTAAAAAGCAGAGACATTACTTTGTCAACAAAGGTCCATCTAGTCAAGGCTGTGGTTTTTCCAGTGGTCATGTATAGATGTGAGAGTTGGACTATAAAGAAAACTGAGCACTGAGTAATTGATGCTTTTGAACTGTGGTGTTGGAGAAGACTCTTGAGAGTCCCTTTGACTGCAAGGAGATCCAGCCAGTCCATCCTAAAGGAAATGAGTCCTGGGTGTTCATTGGAAGGACTGATGTTGAAGCTGAAACTCCAATACTTTGGCCACCTGATGCGAAGGCCTGACTCATTTCAAAAGACCCTGATGCTGCAAAAGATTGAGGGCAGGAGGAGAAGGAGACAACAGAGGATGAGATGGTTGGATGGCATCACCGACTCAATGGACATGAGTTTGGGTAGACTCCGGGAGTTGGTGATGGACAGCGAGGCCTGGCGTGCTGTGGTTCACAGGGTTGCAAAGAGTCAGACACGACTGAGCGACTGAACTGAACTGAATTAATGGCATGAAAGAAGATATGGGGAAACCATAAGTAAACAAACAATCCAGCCAATCTGAATAAAAACAAATAGCAAAATGATGGACTTAAACCTAACAGATTAATAACTACATTAAACAAAAATGGACTAAACACTTCCATTAAAAGTGAAAGGTGAAAAAAAAATAAAGTGAAATGTGACTGTACTGAAAATAAAAAACAAGAACTAAATGCTTTCTAAAAATACTGCTATTTAAAGATAATCTAAAAGTAAAAGATTGAAAGATGATTTATCATACATATAATAAACATAATAAAATTGGAATGACATATTAATAATAAAGTAGAATTTAGGGCAAGGAGTATTTTAAGAGATAATGTAAAACAGTTCATAATGACAAAATTGTTCATTTCTTAGGACGACAACAATTAGAAATTTATGTACCTTTTAAGAGATCTTTGAAAAACATCAAGCAAAATTGAAAGACATAAAGGGAGAAACAGACAAATTCACAGTACTCATTAACATCTTTAACATTCCTCTCTGAGTAACTTACAAAAGATCCAGAAAATAAAATCAGTAAGAACATAGAAAATCAGAGCATTATTAACTACCTTGACCTAGATAACATTTACAGAGCACTACACTCAGCAAATAGCGATTACAAGAAGATACATACTCTTCAAGTATACATAGAATGTTCAAAAAAGAGACTATGTGCTAAGCCACTAAAAAAAATTCTCAAAATGTTTTAAAAGATTGCTATAGTAGGATCTATATTCTTTGACACACTAGAATCAAATCAGAAATCAATAAAAAATATTTGACAAAAAACAACAAAATTCTGTAAGGCAATTATCCTTGAATTAAAAATAAATACATTTAAAAAATCTATAAAACCCTATGTATTTGGAAATTAAACAGTACACGTAGAAGCAATGCATGGATAAAAGTTACAGAGATTTTAAAAAGTATTTTAAATTGAGTGACAGTGAAAACACAACACATAGAAATGTGTTGGATATAGCTAAAATAGTAGCTAGTGAGAAATGTATAGCCTTAAATGCTTATCTTAGGGAGATGCATTTTTAAATCAATGATCTGCTTCCATCCTAAAAACCTAGGCAAATTAAATTCAGTGTAAGTAGAAGAAAGGAAATTCTACAGAAAAGAGCTGAAATAAATGAGATGAAAAACAAATAGTAGATAAGATTAAAATCTAAATTTCTTTGAAGAGATTAATAAAAAAGATCAACTCCTCACAAAAAATTATACAGAGAAAAGAGGGAGAAAGCACAATTATCAACATCAGGAATGAAAGAGGGAACATCAGGGCAAATCTTGTAGCTATTAGAAAAGATGATAAGAATACTGTTACGTGAAAAAAAAATATTGAAGTGCAAAAAAGAAGCTACAGGTTGTTTTTGGGTAAGTAAGAAGGGGAAAAAACACTTGTAGAAATCTCATTTGCACAAGAAGAAACAAATGATAAACTAGAAATGGAAGAGATTGATTACCTATGGTGTAGGTACAGGGTAAAGGGGATGGAGGACTGGAAACGACAAAAAGGAGTGACAGAGGTTGGAGGAGTGACACTTCTGAGTACAATTTTTTGTACAGTGCTGACTATTAAAATATATTTTTAGTGTACATAAAATATAAATAAAATCGACAAGGATTGTGGAGATAAAATGGAATAGAAACAGAAACAAATGAACATAAATAATTCAAATGAATAACAATCCCAGTGAAGAAGAAACTTGAACCATTCCAAGTTAACTACTGAATACCTTACTTTTGCTCTATGCCCTCAAGCTAAAAACAAGAACAGTAAACACAGGTTAGACTCTAGACAACAGATGTGTTTTTCAGTTTTAGCAAAACTAAATTGACCAAATTAAGCATTACAAATTCAAATATTAGTTAAAAATACTAAAATTACATGTACTCTAGGACTAAGGAAATAATATATTTTGGATAATTAGAGTTAAGTTTCTCAATGTCAGAGAAAAGAATTATAAATTTGGAAAGGGGGAATGAAGAATTCTATAACATTGGAAATATCAGTATGAAGTCACAGATCTAGATACAGGTGTGTATGTCTTTTTATGTACATACACACAAATATCTATGGAGTTCTTATCTAAGTCTATTTAGGAGACTTATAAGCATTGACACCCAGTAACTTGTCATGTCCAGATCATAGTTTTTATTTTATTTTATTTTTTTATTTATTTATTTTTTTCACCATCTATCTGGGATTTATTTTATTTTTTTTTTCTTTTTTTTTTTTCCAGTGGGTTTTGTCATACATTGATATGAATCAGCCATGGATTTACATGTATTCCCAATCCCGATCCCCCCTCCCACCTCCCTCTCCACCCGATTCCTCTGGGTCTTCCCATCTGCACCAGGCCGGAGCGCTGTCCATGCATTCCCCACCTGGGTGGTGATCTGTTTCACCATAGATAGTATACATGCTGTTCTTTTGAAACATCCCACCCTCACCTTCTCCCACAGAGTTCAAAAGTCTGTTCTATATTTCTGTGTCTCTTTTTCTGTTTTGCATATAGGGTTATCGTTACCATCTTTCTAAATTCCATATATATGTGTTAGTATGCTGTAAAGTTCTTTATCTTTCTGGCTTACTTCACTCTGTATAAGGGGCTCCAGTTTCATCCATCTCATTAGGACTGGTTCAAATGAATTCTTTTTGACGGCTGAGTAAAATTCCATGGTGTATATGTACCACAGCTTCCTTATCCATTCTCTGCTGATGGGCATCTAGGTTGCTTCCATGTCCTGGCTATTATAAACAGTGCTGCGATGAACATTGGGGTGCATGTGTCTCGTTCAGATCTGGT